>NW_028277795.1:0-101778 GCF_059751315.1 Micrasema longulum
TCGCAGACCAGGAATGCCAGCTGATTTTTTTATAGACTCGTATGTTTGCACCATCTGCAGTTGAAAAAGTGACGTAAAAGGTATAAAAGCGTAACCTTAAAACAAAGAAAATCACCTATGCATTTGTAATATTAGTTTAAAAAAGGATACCAACAAATATTTTCAGGAGCAAAACGGGGTACCACTCCATTGTATCCCGACAGTAGCATTCTTTCAAACACGAAAGTTATGGCTGATATAAGTGTTAGCTGTGAGTTATCAATAGACTTTTAGTCAGTCAAAAGTAGGTTGAAATTAACATGTAATGTAATTATTTTAATAAAGAAAATTGTATAGATATTTACATTGGTGTAGCAAAGCAAATATTAGACCTTTCGAGCTTTTTTTTCAACATTCGATGAATTTCAAACTAAGTGAACTCCGACTCTGACAGTAACCATTTCATAAAGCGCAGCGCAGTAAACTGACTGTTGTGCGTGAGGTTCACGCATCTCTGTCGTACGTAGCGAATCCCCTGCCCCTTTTCCGTTCCGCCCCGGTACCCCGTTCCACCCCGGGCTCCCGTATGTTATATACTCATACATATTCCCTAAAGACAAGTCATTTTGACATGTGTTTAAATATGCATATTTTCGTACCTAATTGAACACAATAGAGGGTAAGAAAAAAGACGTTTCACGATAAGAAAATGCTCAATGCGTTGTATATGAAAGTTTTATTAAGGTTTCTAAATGTTTAATAATTTAATGTACTCGGTTAAAGGGTACAATCTTCTTCTGTTGTACATAAGGACAATTAGTAAGTACTCACAGTATAAAATTGTTATTAAAAAATGGATACTGGAAGTGGGTTGCGCACGGATCGATGAGTGGATCAAGCCAAATAGATAAAAAATTGTATCCTGTTTATGAATTTTGGTCTACATATCTATATGAACTTGTCATATTTTTTTATGATTATTTTATTTTATATCCCTAATTATGTTTTTAATGAAAATAAGGTTAACACTTTGTCTCCTGAAGCCGTGTAAACACGTGATTATATCGGGGGCTTAGGGTCATAAGGGCGAAACTACAAAAAATGCTGTTTTGTGTTAAGTACTAATCTGATATCCAAACAAAATATCCTGTTAGTGACAAAAAGATGAAACTCATTCGATAAGTAGTTACCTAGATAAATTTGTGTGAAACTACAAATGAAGCGTTTTGTTTAAAGTCAGAAGAATAAAACGCCTTTAACATCATTTTGTTAATTTACTAATGTAAGCGCAAGTTAGGGTCGTATAGACGAAAGCGTAGTTTCATATTTTTGTCTCTAAAACATTTTATGCTCTATTAACTGTATTTGTTATTTTCTTTATTTGTTACCCTTAAAAGACAGTATTTTTTTTTGAAAACTGTTTTATCATTTATCTCAAAACTGTGTTTTTGTAGTTTCATCCTTATGACCCTTAACCCCCGATATAACCACGCGTTGTGTCCCGGTCCCGTGTTTTCACAAAATTTACCAGCTGTTTAAAAAAGAGCATTATTTGACATCTTGTGACTTTTATTAGTACTTTCTCGCTGCTGGTAAACTACGTGAAAACACGGGACCGTGACACAACGCGTGGTTATTATTATCACGTGTTTACACGGCTACGAGATACAAAGCACAAAAAAGGAGTGAGACGCTGTAGGTATATTTGCACACATTGCAATATGGCTCTCCATAAAGGCCAATGTTTTATTTATTTATTTATTTTTGCACCACAACAGGCCAGGAGGCTCAATTACAGTGATGAATTACATCACAGAACACCCAAGCTTGAGAAAAATCACATTTGAATTTTGTGTTCTCACCGGGAATTGAACCCAGAACCTTTCGTGTGTGAGTCGAGCGTCTTGACCACTACACCACGGAGGCCGCCGTTGGCAGAACTATCATACAAAAATGACTTATATAATTGTTTTCAATAAATAAGAGAAGTAAGAATTGATTTAGTTTACTATTTTTATAATCAGGACACGTTTAAGAAACTCTTTACAAAGCATGAAATTTCACAAAAATGGGCCGGGCACAGGCTAAATTCTATATGTATTTGGCCGGTGCTCAAAGTGTTGATTGGATAAATTACGTTTTTATTTTCTTATTACATTAACTACGTTAAATAACTAATTTAAGGCATGTTTAACTTATTGTGAAATGTTACAATACATACATTATTCTGTATAAATAAAATGAAATGAATTCGATTTTTTTTTGATAATGTGATTTAATTTAATATCTTGCACCCTAATGCAAAGATGTCTGACATCCACTATCAGTAGGTTTGAAAATCTGGCGTGCGAATTAATGAAACGCGTGAGAGTGGAAATCGACAATTTCATTTGATGTGGGTTTTATTTTTTTTTTTCAATATGACCTTTTCTTTGCGTAAATGATAGAAGGTTATAATTTTCATAATTATTTGTTAAAATACTTACAGCTACATGTAAAAATAAATAGTTCCTTATTTATCAAAAGAAACTCTTAGGACCAGACATGCTCTAAAATTGAACAGAAACAAAATTGAATGAAATAAATAAATTAGTAGCATATTCATGATTTCAATTTTTTTTATTTATGAATGTAAAATGCATGAAATGCGATTTTTTGTGGTTATTGCTTGAAATAAGCCACCAAATAACAAGAAGCACACGTGCCAAATAATTGAAGATTATTCAACTGTATCCCGAATAAATTTAATGTAAGAAAAAAAAAATATTGGAAGAAATCAACAGAAAAATATTTGTATAATTTTGATACATTTTAAAATTACATGGCAGAATTATGCAAAAAATTGTTACCTGGAGACCCTATATACCCGTTTAGACCCAAAAGGGTATAGAAGTTTGTTAATTCGATTTAAGTCTCGCCTTGAAAAGTTATAAATATTTTGGCAATGTACTGTCAGAATTAATTTTAATTACGTCATCCCATTTCTTTTATATAAATTGAACCTAAAATTATGTTAACTTTGCGCTAAAGTCTAAGTCTAAGTCCTACTGTCATTTTTTATTTCAATTAAAAGGAATATAAAAAATATCTAAACCAAATGATTTTTTTTCAAAAGAACTTGTTCAAAAGAAGTTGTCCACTGACTTTGATTTGTTCAAAACAAGGGCGATTTGAACTCGATTTCAGATTTCCCAAAATTCAATAAGTATACATTTGAATTATTCACTAAATTAACAAAATACCATCAAAATATAATACGATTGTAAACTTTTCTGTATTTTTTATACACTAAACGCCCAGAAAATTAATAGTTTTTAATTATTTTTTGCACCACAATAGGCCAGGAGGCTCAATTACAATAATGAATTACATCACAGAACACCCGGCTTGAAAAAAAAACACTTTTTTTTTTGTGTTCTCACCGGGAATCGAACCCGCAACCTTTCGTGTGTGAGTCAAGCGTCTTGACCACTACACTACGGAGGCCGCCAATACAAATTTGCTAATATAGTACATAATTGAGTTTATAAACAATAATAGGTAACATTTATGCCCTCTATAGAGAGGTTAAAACGTACCTAAAGTTTTTTAAAACATGTTTAAAAAGATACAATAGAAGAAATTCAAAAGTACGCAATTTAGTTGTTACAAAGGTAAATTAATTACAATGAATAATACCAACAAAAAAAATACACATATATTTATATTAACAAAAATAGAAACGCACATTTATCAATATGAAACGCCTGCAGACATTCTGTACAATTCTTTACTATCTGATAAGTCCACAATATCAAGTTTTTTTGTAGCTGCTCGTCAAACTATTATTGACAATTCAATTCCATAAATTAAAAAATACTTACATGTTTATTTTTATAACCGTATACTTTTTTTTATATTTTTTACTATTATATCAAATTGCATTGTTGTATTGAAAAATGCGCATTTCATGTATACATATTTTTATTTCTTATTATGCTTGCTTATTTATTAATTTAACTTAAATTTGTCTTTCTTGCTTACCGTAAAACTTTATTCATTGTTTGCTTTATAGAATTTATTTCATAAGCTTATATCTTTGCATTTGTTGTTAATATCCTTACTGTTTTTTCTTGCATACCTTTGTTATTATTGTTTTTTTTTTTTTACTTTGTAAAATTTTTTATTATATCCTTCTAACTAATTTCACATATGTTTTCTGCATATTCTGTGTTTATTATTTAGTATGTTAGCACGTGCTTTTGAGCGTTAATGAATAAAAATAAATAAATATGAAAATTAGGTAGTAAAGGAGTTACTAATTTCAACATTGTTTTGCTAATAACATATTATATTGTACTTGACGTAATTTTTGGTTTAATCAAAGCAGGCGAAGTATTAAATATGTAAAAAAGATCGTTAAATTTATTGGCATTAACATAGAATCGCACTTATAGAGATAACTGTGTATAATTTGTTTGAAAAGATTTTGAGTTGAAAGTACATCTAAGTCTGGTGGTTCAAAATGGATATTAAAAAACAAATAAAGATCCTTAAAAGAGGCATAGATTTTTATGGTTACTGTCATCAATCAGTTTGGTTTTTTGGGAGATCTCGTGTGGTTGGACCGGTTTCATGTTTTAGCTGGTCCACCGTTGCAAGATCCATATTCAGGGTACTTTCTGTATTTTTGAAGATGGTTCCTGCAACGATGGCCGAAACTTTGAAATAAGCCCTGTTTTTCTGAGATCATCTTAAAAAAACGATATTTGAAAAACGCAAAATATATTATAATTAACGGAAAAAATAATTTACAGATTAGAAAAGAGATTGAGATCATTAAAAATAAGAAAAAATGGAAGTCTAGATATATAAGGGGCCATTTTACACGCTGTGAACATTTAATATTATGCCTATGTTTGAAAATTCATATTTCATCAATTCTTGCATCTGCTGATTTAAATGAAATCATAGAGTTAAAACCTGTATTGTCGTGAAGAGATTCACCCGGTTGAATTATTTCACATACTAAGCAACGTCTGAAAATAATTTTTAATTTTTAAACTTAACCATTCTATGATTATCGATCACGAAGTTAGCTACAGATTACAGCAATACAATGGATTCTTGTGTTGAATTGCGAGCCGAAACTAAGTGGTTATTTTAAACAAATAATTATTAAAGTCGTTGAATTACCTCATTATTTAAAGAAAATTTGCAATAATGCGTTTAAAAGCCGCAAAACGTTTCATCATTTCGTATATTTTCAGCATGCCTAGCTTCAGTAAAAGCTTTTATGGGAGCGGCTAATATATGAGATGCGTGGATCCCTGCCTCAGCATTTTAAAGGGGAAATTTTTCCTTCTGAATAAGGACTTTGGAGTGTTTGCTGATAATCTACAACTGCTGATGCGAAATTCCTTCTAAAACCACTATATTTCAGAAGTAAGTCTGGATAAACGCTTTGCCAAACTCGCTAAACATTGATTTGTCTTGACTTTAACAATGGAATATAAACAAAATATTATCAAGAGCAGATATATAAAAGGTAATAAAACAGTTTTATTGCACTGTTAGAAAAAATCTTACAACTACTCTGAAATGAAAGTTTGAAATGTTTTATGACAACGATAAAAAAATATTTATATGCATCGTTTTTATTTCACAAATAAATAGAAAAATCAACAACATTTTGAGTATGTCCAAATATTTGTAAACGGGCTGTATTTTCTCCCTAGGGAGCTATTTAGATCTAAATGTGTATCAACAGAGGGGTTTTTTTGAGAAGGGAATAAATGCCTAGACTCATAGTATATAATACAGAAATAAGTCATAAGGACTTATCGCATGAGGTAATATCATACATGGTAAAAATAGTAAAGGTGATTGTTGAAATAAATAAAAATAGGACACCAAATGCCGAACGCTCTCAAAGTGGAACGGAAGATCGGCTTATGCCTGTCAATAGTCCGGCTTCTTTTGTATGAGTTTCCACCACCAGATCCTCACTATAGTAAAAAAATTAGAAGGAACATACCTTTTGTAGTTACTGTAAGCCTTGTACATAATAAGCAAGGCAAAAATTGCCAACTCTTTTATTAAAAAAAAAAAAAAGATTTCCATATTCTGTTCCCAAAAATGGTTTCTCTCTCTGTTGCAACATATTTAGTTCTAAATAAAATAATGGTTTATAAAAATATGAAAAAAAATACACAAGTGCAAGTTTGATGTTTAATTAATTAAATGTACTAACATTTATATAAGCAAAGGATATTTTACAATACTATGATGTTTGCTTATAATATTTTTTTTTTTTAAAAACACAGAATTTTGTAAAAAAATCATCAAAGCTAATATAAACATTATTACCATACAAGAGAAAAGGAAAAAATCATACTTTTATTTAGAAAAAAGGCAAACTCATAAAAATCTATTTTAAATTTGAATTTTAAAGGCTTTTGAAAAGTATTATGAAATGGGAAAAAACATTTATGAAGAAAAAAAAATACAAATTCAAGCAGAAGGTAAATAAATATGTGTTTAATAACTTTTGAATGATATATATGTACACTGTTATTATTTGAGCACACCTAAGAACGTTTATGAGTGCCGTATTTCAAAATTAAAAAAAAAAACACAAAATATTCTCAAGCGAAATAAATATTATTTTTGTTTTTAGTTATACCTTTTTTTACATAAGCAATGTTTTTTCTTGGTCAGCGCGTATGCAGAATACAGCTCTGTGTATGAAATACTATTATTTTTTTCAGGTGAAAATCCTGAATAAGTAAATCGAGCGGAGATACGTCCGCCTCTTTGTAAAGTGGTTGACTGGACTGGCACCTGAAGCGAAACACTGATCACCTTGCTTTCATGTAACAGATGATCGGAACGCGCTGCGTTTGGTTTACCAGTTCAGTTCCTTATGCACCACTGGATGTGGATGATGAAATATTTTAAATGTTATTTTCCGTCTCGGTTCGACCGCCTTATTTATTCTAAAAATATGTTAGTTGAAATGAAATCAGTAAACACAAAAAAAATGTAACCAAAATAATTATTTTAACACAAAAAGTTTTATCACTGCTAAAATTTAAAAACAAAACCCAAAATTATTTAAAACGTTCAAATTTATGTCAAGTTTTTAAAGAGTTTAAAACAAATTAATTATAATCATCAAAATTCATGAACATTTAAAAAATACATTTTATTTGGAATCACGAGTATGTAGAGCGAAAAAATAGTTAAAAATGATATTTTTTAATTATGCGTTCTAATACTAAAAAAAATGTGTTTCAATTACTATTACAATTTAATTATTATTATGAAAAAGGTGATCGGTTTTAACCCTGTTTTTGTAAAAATAAATAATTAATACGCACAAAACGGCTAAAGAGAGCTTTGATTTCTAATTTTTTATAAACTACGAAACTTTCAAAATTAAGGTGAACCGTTAAAAATTTTAAAAACCTGGTTCAGTAATGTAACTAGCTTAATAAAAAACACTTTATTTAAATGTCATTATGAAAATCGGTAATTTTTGAGAAAATAGTAATTATAGATATATGTATACATATATCTTGATACGTTTTTCTATAATCTCCTTATCAAAAGAGTTGAATTAAATATTGCTCACATCCTTCGTAATCATAAAAGATATATCAGTAGGTAGTACCCACATAATAATCATTTTGAATGAATTTTGGGGTTATAATAAATCTTTAGAATAAATTTCTAGAAATTGGATTCAATCTTATGAAATTGAATCTACGTAATTTTACAAAGCATATCTTTTCACTAAAAACAATTTCATTCGTGCACAATAATTTAGAAAAAAATACCTTCAATGTATATTTAAAACTTGTATCTCAATACACATATACGGAATAACTAAAAATGACATAGTAAATTATACAGACTTAAGACTTTATTTTGAGAAAATATTGTTGGTATAATATCTAATAAATGCACACGTCTTTACTGTACGTATTTGCAATAGCGAATAAATTAAATAAAAAAAAATTGATACAGTATTTACTAGATAATTAATTTGAGACGGGATGTGATCCTGTGAGTAGTGTCGCAGACTCCGGATCAAGAGGTTTGAGGTTCGAATACCACTCTACCACTCCTTGTTTCCCATTTTCTAACACGAATTTGTACGACTTAAAGAAATGAACTATTCACCGTATTTTTCGGACCATAAGACGCATTTTTTAACGCCGAAAATTTAACCAAAAATTGGGGTACGTCTTACGGTCCGATGTGTCTTATCGTTCAAAAAGATATCTTTTTCTAAAAACAGATAGATCAATTGTGGGTGCATCTTATAGCCCGATGCGTCTTTTTCAATACTCGGGTAAATTATAACAAACGCTTTTTTTCGATTTTGAAAAAGATGGAAAACAGCATAGATTCAATAAAATACGTGATACAAAATATTTCTGAAATCGGCATAAAATTATGTGACAGTAAAAATAAAAACAGAAAACGAAAAACACGATAAATAACTTAAGCAAAATAATTAGAAAAGTGCTTAAAAGTTCTAAGTGGAACATAGTTTGAGATTTGTATGGACCCAAGTAATATTAACAAAAGATATGCTAGTATTAAACACTCACTGATTACATCTTGTGAGTTTAGCTAAACGTGAAAAAGAAAAGTGACTTTATTCTTGGCAAGCTTTGTTGGAACGTTTCGCAATAATATTTTGTATATTTTTTGCTCATATTTATGAACACAACCTGTTTAATAAAATTTACTGCGGTATTACATTTTATACCCTGATACTTTTATTCTATTTTGAGTCTTTTTACCATATCATTGGTCTGCTATCTTTAAACAGGTTTTAGTATTAAAATTTATTTCAACAGAGAGGGAAAACGTTTTTGAGAAGGGAATATGGAAGTCAAGGGATTTACAGGGCTTATGACCTATCATTGGCTGGTTTAAGTGGTCACTTTACACACTGTGTAACATTCACCATTCTGCCCACGTTTGAACATCCACATTTCCTCAACTCTTCCATCTGTTGACTTTTGTGAAGTAAAATAGCTAAAACCTTTATCACGTGGGTGAGATTCATCCGGCTGAACCAAATTACCTACTAGGCAACGCCTGAAAACAATTTTCCTATTTTTATACTTCTTCTTTTACCAGATAGTAATTCAACAATGTTTGATTATGTCCAAATGCTTGCAGACTGGCTGGATTTCCTCCCTAGGGAGTTGTTTATATTAAAATTTATTTCAACAGAGAGGAAAAAAGTTTTTGAGAAGGGAATATGGAAGTCTAGGCATTTACAGGGCTTATGACTTGTCATTGGCTGGTTTAAGTGGCCACTTTTGGTTCAGCCGGATGAATCTCACCCACGTGATAAAGGTTTCAGCTTTTTTACACAAAACTCAACGAAGAGTTGAGGAAATGTGGATGTTCAAACATGGGCAGAATGGTGAATGTTACACAGTGTGTAAAGTGGCCACTTAAACCAGCCAATGACAAGTCATAAGCCCTGTTAATGCCCAGACTTCCATATTCCCTTCTCAAAAACGTTTTCCCTCTCTGTTGAAATAAATTTAAATATGAACAACTTCCTAGGGAGGAAATCCAGCCAGTCTGCAAGCATTTGGACATTATCAAACATTGTTAGGTTTTAGTATGTTTATTAAAAACAAATATTATCTTTATTAATTTATGAAAAAAAATATAAAATAATTTGTATATAACCACTTACCGAGTTTTTTTCCCGCGGCCTAAAATATTTTCTTAACCTAATAATTGAATGAAAGGATTGCTAATTAAAATGCATGTCTTGTTGGTTTTATATTATTGCGCAAGAATTATGTTGAAGGTTTAAAGTGGGTTTTGCATGTTAGTTTAATTGGTGTCCTGACGAAGAGACCAGTACGTCTCGAAACCAGTGAACAAAGAAAAGTCGGTAAGTAGTAAACAAATATTCAATAAAAAAAACGCTGTCATTATTTTCGGGAAGAAAATCATATGACGGGGTGCCCCGTCAATTTTTTAAAAGTCGGAAAATAAGTACCATCCTAATGTTCATTAATCAAAATATATTTTTATTATGGATTGATCATTTCACAATTGTATTTATATTTTTAGAAATTATTAAAAATATAAATATTGACTAAAAAATTTCATTGATGTTTATATAAATTTCTTCATAATATTTCAATCATGTATTGAAATTGAGAATAACACTTGGCTATTTTAATATTATTGATATGATTTCCACAACAATTCTAAAGATATCTTAATATATTGAAGTATAAAATTTCATTAATTATCTTACAATACATACATGTATTTCAATAAATCATCATCATCATTCCCTTTCCGTACCTAATGGTGCATAGGGCACTGCATTGGTACACCGATCGTAGTGTATCTTGATCATATTTTTTTGTTACATGAAGGTAAGATGATCAGTCTTACGATTCAGGTACCAGTCCAGGGACTTTGAAATATTCAGGTGTAAAAACACCTTTTTAAATAAATATTCGATTTTAACCATGTCGGGAATCGAACCTGAGACCTCTTGAATGGTAGGTAAACTCGCTGGCCATTACACCGCGAGGCCGACAATAAATACTTTTTAATTCCCAATTACTTATTAAAAACTTAGTCTTGCCCTTAACCATAAGTTTTTCCCTTAATAATGATTAATATACATGCTAGTTCACAAGATATTTTAATTTTTTTACTTATTTACTTGGAATTATATAACTATAAAAGGACATTTAATCCATCTAATCTTCACATTTGTTTGTAAGTGCCCTAATAAGGCAAAACAATTGACACGAAATTTTCGTTTCTATATTTGTAAAAATAAAATTAACTATTCAGTAGAGTCAAATAAGTGTTTTATTTCTTATATAATAAGTTTAATGAATATAATGATTACATTGATTTACGCAGTGTTTCAATGTTGATACGATTACTACTTGTAGGCAAAGATTAATCTAGATTAAATTTCCAAAGGAAGTAATTATTAGTTTGTCTTACGGAAGACGGTTAGAAGGTAATGTAAACTTTTTATTTGTGTTGTGCAACTTTCAAAGGCAAAAGAAAGTGCTTCTTGTTTCTAAACAATGGGCGAGCTTCAACTGTTTTCTGCTTTGTGTTCTTTTAATTTCTTCATTGTCAGAAAAACAAATGAAAGCGTAATGGTTCCTTATACTCTGCACATAATAACATCATCAATCTCAAAGTTTGGGAAGTGATTCTGGAAAAATTGTAACACAAATTTAATTTCGTTTTTAGTATTACGACTTTCACTGAGCCAAACAACTTTAATTCCCTAAAATGTTGAAAAAAACATACTGAATTATTAACACGGAGTGAAACAATTTAAATTCGCAAAAATTTTGAAGAAAACATACTGAATTATTACGAGATAGCTGAAGTCGGTGCAGGATTTGATTTGTGAATTTGGGGATGAAAAAACATAATCAACGATTTATTTAAATTTTTAATGCACTGATTATGTGGTTATTCATTACTTAATGAGAAAGTTCAATGCTTTTTTGAATTATTTTATTAATTACTTGGCTATCAAAATAAGTAAAAAAATATACATGTGTCGTTTTATCAGCACTTTGAGTTCTTAAATATTCGTAATCCTTTAATTACTCCGCATGTTACGTCACAAGTTCTAGTCGGTAAATTCTACTGATTAGTGAGTTAGCCTCTTGGAAACCGTAAATCTATCGCAATACTCTATCATTGGTTAAATTCGAAGAATTTGAGTCGTAGTTCAAAGTAGTTCGTTTTTTTCCATACATTTTCGAGAAACTTAAATTTAAAGATTTAATTTTTACCTCATAAGAAAACATTTTTGGTATCCATTTTTTCATAGCACTGAACTTTTCCATTAAAATAAAAATAAAAAGCTTCGGTCTAAACCACTTATAATTTATTTAATTACTGACTGATCTCTTTCGGAGCTACACGTGCTACATTGTCGAGGTATAATCATTTACATTTATTATTTAATTAGACATTAGTGGACTATTGGAAATATCGTCTATTCGATAAATTCGCACATATTTATTTCAATTTAAAATATTTTATTTACTCAAATACTATAGGGCAATTCACGAAAAATCATAAATAACTTTTGCTTGAAATTGAATTTTGAATGAATTAAATTTTGCCTTGCCTAACCTTTGATCTGTGAGTTCATAACACTACCGTGGGATCACAACCCAGTTCAAAATCATGTTTAATATATTTATGAATGATCTTAATAATCAAACAATTTATGGTACAAAAGAAAAGTAGGTATATAAATTTAACATAAATCATCAAATAAACCAGCATGCCGTTTTAAAGTTGGGGTAGGTAAAGAAGATAAAACTCCACATTACTGTCTTTGCAGAAAGATCTCGCTTCCTCTACAATAATACATATTCTCATTCACACACGCCGATTATTCTGAATTTCGAAAAAAAAAGAGAAATCAATCTAAATTTGCCTATAAATGGAAAACTGAAAATAAACCCCAATCAAAGAAGGCAAAAACGTCAACTTTTACACCACAAGGCAGAGTAATCTTCTTGATTTCACTTTCCAGGGTTTTGACCTAGAGGAGCCTTAGAGTTGGAAACACTCATCCAGGGTTTTGGTTATATTATTTCTCATTAAAAACTGTATTTAAGGACAACGGAATTTTAATTTAAAACAGTGAAGAAAAATAAACATTTTGAAATTCCTAGTAGAAGTTTATAAATTTTATCTAAAAAAACGGAGCAAATTTTTTTCTCAGACAGCTTTACGGTAACGAATTTTCACAAATCAGGTGTTATTTTGTTATCCTATTGTTTAAAAGCGAAGTTTACTTTAATTTAAGTAGAAAAGTCTTAAATCTGTGAGGTTAAGCGAGTAATTGACTTTATGGACCATTTTATTCCAAACTCTAAAACAAAACCCACTCCAAACGTTTTAAGCAAACTGTTAAACCATCCATTTCTACACAAAACAACCGTATTTTATATAAAAAGGTTTGTACATTTTACTTACCAGAGAAGTGAAGAAATTCGAGCGACACATTTACTATTTTCAACCCTTCGTTTATGTTTTGCAATTTAAAATTAACGAAAGATAAGACTTGATAACGTTTTTAACTAAGTATTTTTATTAAATCGTAATAAATAAAATACTAAAGTAAATACATTTCAATGATTTAATTAAACCAAACTGTAGGCGAAAAAATCTGTTGAATTAATTGTAGTTAAAAATATTTCTCACATAATGTAAGTTCATCCGTCTAATAAGGACATAAATAATATTACTTATAATAATAAAAATACGTATATAGTTTTATTCTACTTTTATTTGTAATTTTTACCAGTGACCGGGTTTCGTCGTGACCGACATCGTCAGACTGGTCGCAGATATGTCGATCACGAGGAAACCCGGTCACTGGTAAAAATTTATCAATAAAAGTTGAATAAAACTAAACACGTATTTTTATAATTAAAATGCAGTTGCACCAAGAAATCTCAGTAAAAAAAAAAACAATATGTAAATAATAATAAAAATATTTTTTTAAAGTCTACTTAATTATTTCTTTCGTAATATATGAACAAAATTAATCAAAAAAATATTAAAATTACCTTTTTAATTAAAAACACTGATTCAACATCTGGAGGCAAGAAATTAACTAATGCCTCTTGACAAGAGAATTTCCTATTATTTTTAGGAAATTAATTGTCAAAGGGGACAGTTTTTAATTGTCAGGAGGACTAGCAATGAAATAAAGTAGCCCAAAGCTACGGAAATACTACTAAGTTAGAACACAGTAAAAACTGGTAGAGTTTACCAGAGGCTACCAGGCATAAGGGTTTGGAATCAATTGAAATAAGAATATAAATTCTAAAAGCAAAATATTTTAGACTTGTAACCATTTTTCCCGTTATTTTAAATCTATTTGCCTATCATGCATGAGGTTCCGGTTCGATTTCCGGCAATGCTGGCATTCAATTATGTTTTTATTTAATTCAATGCCAAATTAAATGCAATGTTCTTTACACCATGCAATTTGGGCAAGACTTCAGAAAAAAAAAAATTCGGCATACAACTACTTGAAAAATTATATCGGAGAAAATTTTAAATCAACATAAAAAAGGACGTGATGACTGTTTAGTACAAAGCCTTTTAATCGATACTTTTCCTGGCCAATTACTTTCTTTCCTATCTTTCTCATAACCCATTCTTAAGGTTTATATCTGAACGTCAAGATACAACAATAAAATACTTTGAGTTTAAATATATTCGAAATTTTACAAATAACAAGTTATAGGAATCGTTGGGGTGACGGAAAGTTAAAAATCGTTTCGTGGAACGCAATAAAAATATCAACTTTCATCAGTCAGTGTAACAGCTATAAAAAACAGTGCATCATTTTCACATTGTAGGTAGGTCCACTGCCGTGCTTCTTTCCCTTTCTCAGAAATTTCAACCTTTTACAAAAAATGATTTTAAATTTCTTTCACATAATACAGTTTGTTTTTACTTCATAGCCAGATGAGACAAAATGACTTGACATTACATGTCTTTATTGTAACCCTAATGGGTTTTAAAAATTATAAATAATTTGTTTTCAAAGCAAAAATATCGTTTGACATCGACATTCGTATCAAACAATGCATGGAGTTTAAATAGAGAAACACAATAATAAATTTCAGTTGATTGCTGACTAGGGCTGAAACGCCAGTTTCTACTGTATTCTTTTACTTTGCCTATATTGGTCGCTGAGAGAGGTTTTAATGGGCTCTTTGATTGCGTTGCGTTACGTACAGAGCTATACTTTGCGGAAAGTCATTACGATAGGTTAATTGGATTATTTTTTAATGCCATTAAAAAAGATTTATCTCGAAATATTCTTGAATAAATTTGACTTTAACTCTAAGGGAGCCCATTCTTTTATGGTTTATTTGTGCCCATAAAGAAAATTAGGAAAATGCTTTACATTGTTAACTTTCCCAGCCAAAGTAATTAATTGGGGTACAAAAATACGAATATTTATATTTGTTTTTTATTGTAACTCTAGAAAATGCACGTGTAAATTATTTTTTGGTGTTTTTTACCTTTTTTGTTACAAAGAATTAAGTCATTTTATCATGCTGAAAAATGAACCCATATTAAAATTCCGTTTTTTTTTCGAATAAACATGAAAAAATAATAAAGTTCTATTTTTTTTAAAACAAGATACATTTTTTAACAAACCACACCTCGGAAAACATTTTTAAAAACTGTACCTAAAGGATAAATCACGGGGGTTACATTGAATGAAATGTTCGGGTAATGAGAATTTGTGATTGAGTGATTTTTAAAACGTCATATTATTATTTTTTAAACCAAATGAGATAATTTCATTCTACAATGAAATTTTATTGTAAAATAATGATTATTTTGATAATAATATACTTTAAAAAAAAGGTATCTGGGACTGCTGATGTTTTTTGCCATAAAAAAACGTAGAAGTGGACTTAAGATTTTAATTTCAACTTAAAAAAACATGTTTATGACCAAAGTGAATTTTGGTGTTTTATTCACGTATAAAATAGCTAATTGCGATAATTTCCGCCTTTTAAACTTCAAAATAGCAAAAAGTGGAATCCCGCATTTCATCCTCTAAGGTACAGAAATATATCATAATTCCCTTTCTATACCTAATAGTGCAAAGGACACTGCATTGGTACATAAAGAGCAGTACAATGTTTGTTATATGTATGTTATATGTAAGAGGTGCCAGTCAGTTCAGGACTATGAAATATTCTAGCGCCTTGTAAAAATCATATTTAACGTCAAACATGTCAGTAGTTGAACCCAACACGTCTGGCTTGACACGTAAACACGTTGACCATTTGACCACTAAGCTGTCAAATTTAAATATAACGTATGAAAAAAATTGATCCTCAAGATTTTAATACAATACCCGGAGAATATTTTTTTTTAATTTACCACTGTATTATTACAAATATAAGTGATGGTAAAATGAAAAATTCATTAAATTTTTTTTTCTGCATGACAAAAAAAATCAGTTCAAATAAACATTAAAAAAAAAAAAAAACTGTTTTTGAGGAAGTATTAAGTAAAAAATAAATATATTTTTTTATATAAAATTTCGCTTTGATTGCACTCTCTAGAATTTCCAGCGAATGGGGAGATACAGAAATAAATTATTCGCAGTGTTACTTTTAGTCAAAGTTAATTAAGTCCGACCAAAAGCAAAGTTACCATTATTAGCTACACATGACTTCACGTCAAAATAACATGAGGTGTTGACCGGACAATTATTAATAAAAAAATTGTGCTGTTAATTTTTTTTTTAATGTATCCAACATAATACTAACAAGCATTTAAATTACTTGTATGTATGTAAGCATTAGTTATAAGAATGGGTAGGTTTTATTAATGAAATATTTTAATGGTCACGCCCTTTACATCCAAATATCATACATTGATACATAAATTAACTTTTTGTACAAAATCATTTGAATATTGGAGGTTTTATTGCCAAACGGAAATTTTATCTAACTCACGAATAAAAGGAAGTTATAAAAATAAATAAAATCTGCAAGAATTTTTTAATTATTTTAATTAATTCGTAGCAAATTATAACAGCCAAATTGCTTTACTAAAAAGTTTTTCTTAAATTTTTGATACTCTGTTTTGGTATATTGATAAATAAAAATTATATTTCAAACATAATTTTACTCTTCCAACTGTGGGTTTTTCTATGGTTTTATTTTTTTCAAAATCAACAAATGCCATGTATCTTTATAGTCTGTTGCGTGAATGTAAGGTCCAATGAATGTAACGCTCCATGTGCGTATTCAAAAGAAATAAAATAGTGTAGTTTAAAACAAGCGTTGCAACTTATATTTCGCGTCGACCTTATGGGAATTCGAACCAAGACCTCAAACACGAACCAACGACCAAACCATTTTCTTCAATTTATTTAACTTTGTGTGGATGCAAATTGTTCATTGGAGGACTTATGGCCAAATAGCAACTTTTTCCAACCAACCAATAAAATAAATATTTTGTTTATTTATAATTTAAATTACGAAACGTATTTAATGGAGAGTAAAGCAAAAAGCTAAGGATAAACATACATAGAAATTACTATATTTGTGCATAAATAACGTTAAATCAGTACTATTACTCAATGAAAAAAAGGAATGGAGAGGAAAAAGGAAAGGAAAATAGATTAAGGAAGGGATAGGAAATGTTTCTTCAAACGTGATTTAAACAGAGATACTGTAGAAACATCTTTTATAGTAGATGGGAAATTATTTCACAGTCGAGCCACATAGACTCGATAATATGAGTTAGAGAAAAAAGATAAATTGTGGATGTAGAGTATTAAATTTTGAGGTAATATACTTTTCTATAAAATAACAATCAAATAGTAACAAATTATACCTAGGATTTTGAAAGCAAATTAACTGTTGACAAGGGGTAACAATCTTAATATAGTTTACACTTGATATATTTAGAAAATTTGCTTAGTACCAGAATAACACGATGTTGATATTACCATGTTAATTGGTTTTCAATATTTCGCGAACAATTCAATGATTTCCAGTATACACTAGTTACATTATTCTTCAACAACCGCCATTTTAATTAGGACGCCATTTCAAATGTATGGCACTTAACGGGAAGAAATAAATGGAAGGACTAACGAAGACATCGCAAGCCATAATTGTCTTTGGTAATTACTTCAATAGAGGCCATAATTGGATACAAGGAAACACAATCAGAGTTCTAGAGACACGATCAGAATTTCAGATTGATAATTATAAATGTAAGGGAGATGCTAGTCTTTGTAGAAAAAAAAGTACCTACCTGCGTTGTATTTTTTTAAAATTAATACATTTTGGAAACAGTTTAACATTGACCCTGTCAGGAATCAAACTTGTAAAATAAATTAATTTATGCTGTAATACTAAAAGGCCGTTTACACGTGGAAAATAAAATATTGTTCTGTCCCAGTACTTGACTATTGTCCACGTGTAAACAACAATTTGTAGGGCAAGACATTGTCATGGAGAAAGACGGGCAGGTTATGTCCACGGAACAATGATTACGCCTACGACCGCGTGGGGCCCCATTGTCCTCATGTGAACGCGCACGGACAGGACTTTATGACTATAGCGATTTGCTCGATGCGTACGCGTTGCTCTCGCGCATTATTTCTACCGAAAATGGAGGCAAGAACAACTACTTTATTATTTACTTAACGACGTCGTGTATTCATTTTTGCAGTTCTCACGTGTGAACAGCGGCCAAATTTCTTGATCGTTCCAGCGTATTGTTTCAACGTATCCTGCGCGGTAGAAGCTGTTTACAGAGCTAGGACAAGACAATATTATCTTATCTATTGTAATATGAATGAAATAATATCCTGCCAGGATAAGATAAACACTATTAACAAAACTAAGAAAGTGGTGCTGTTTTGGTTTTGACACACAGGGGAAAGTACAGCATAACAACTTTTAAAATACTTGAAATGAAAATGTGAATGGAAATATAAAACGATGAAGACCGAAAAAACATGGAACGACCAAATTGTATGACTTCTGGAAGATAAACATGTCAAAAACCGGAATAATCTGCGTTTGTACATTAGAAAAATATGAATAATGATGAAACGAGGTCTGTATGCAATGACAGAGCGTTATGGCATTCTACCCCATCTTCCTACCATTACAGAAAAACGACGTAATATTTTTTATTTGAAAATTTATTTATTAACCCTTACGGATTAAAACAGTCATTTTACAAAAGTAATATATTAATTTTATTCATACTCTGTTGTTGATAATAATATTATTTACATCTCTTGAAAAGTTTGTCTGAGTCTTTTGTTTAGTTTTGTCTGGTAGTTTATTGTATAATTTCAGTCCCTGGTTTATGAGTCTCAACTGTCCTTGTCTCGTTTAAGAAGGTTGGATATTTTTATGATATTATCGTATCAAGTCCATGTTAACTACATTTACAATTTTTTTATTTATTAAATACTCTTCCCTAATACGGATTTTTCCTAGATAAATACCTTAACGAGTATGTATGATATTTATAAATATGATATATCTGTCGACGTAAATATTAAATTATTATCGATAAATGTGAAAATCTAGGCTTTTACACGGCTTATGCCTGGCATTAGCTGGTTTAAGCGATAACTTTTAATGATCGAATGTTATGAAAGGACGCCTGCTTTGACCGGGGCCCGTACTTTAATGGGAAGTTAAAATTTAGCTTTATTTTTTATCTACAAAGTAAAATAAAGTTTTCTGTCTAAAAATAGAATATGTATAAAATTTATTTGTCTAAACATGTTCAATTATAGGTTGCCTATGAAGATACTTTGAATAATCATGCAAAAAAACACATTTTCGTTCCGATGAAGATAGCATTCATTACCGTGGCGCAGATCTGTATTCATATGTATGTCGCCGCCAAAAATTAAATCAGCCATTCAAAAGAGCGGGTAGGTTGTTTATTAAATGCCAGCATTTAACTGAATGACTAGGCCGTTAGTTGAATGGACGCTTAACGAAAGGGTTTAACGTTGCTTAGCCTTTTTAATTTTAATACAAAAGTTATAATTGTTTCAATATTTTTGCTATGTTAAATTAGTTCAGGTTAGGATAGGTTGGTTTTTTTTGCAAAGCTTAATCCTTGTCTTAACTTAATAATTAAACAATGTTTGATTATTTCCAAAAGCTTGCAGACTGGCTGGATGCCTGGCCTAGTAGGTGATTTGGTTCAGCCGGATGAATCTCACCCACGTGATAAAGGTTTCAGCTCTTTGACTTCACAAAAGTCGACAAATGGAAGAGTCGAGGAAATGTGGATGTTCAAACGTGGGCAGAATAGTGAATGTTACACAGTGTGTAAAGTGGCCACTTAAACCAGCCAATGACAGATCATAAGCACTGTAAATGTCTAGACTTTCAATTCCCTTCTCAAAAATGTTTTCCCTCTCTGTTGAAATAAATTTAAATAATAATTAAACCTTTACTATTTTTTTATTTTATTTCTATACTTCTTCGTGGACCAGGTGAATTTATCAACAATATTTTTAGTTTCTTCAATTTTTTGTAGACAGGGACTGAATTCAACTCCCTTGGGAGCCGATAACATTAACATATTACAAAAGAGATAAAGAACATTTTTAAAAAGGTAATATATGAATTCACACATTTGCAAATAATACGCAAATGACGTAAATATATTTTATATCACACTTTTGAATTTTAAAAGGTAGTGTATCAATTAACTTTTTAAATTGTAATACCTAAATAATACTATGTTGATTTCAATTGTTTACCGTTTATTGACTTATATCTGTATTCTAAATAAATATTTTTCTTCTTTTCATTTTAAGATTATTTTATTTTATCATATTTGAAAAAATGTACTCCTGTTTTCCACTGCAATATATTTTATTTATTTATTTTTTTTATTTGGGATTTTTACTGCTATTACATGTATGTATTATTATGTATCCTCATTTATTTTCGACTAATATGTAATGATTTTTTTATTTTTTATTATTTTTTTTTCTTTCTCTTCTTAATTCATTTTTATTTTTTGCTCCTTTTTTTGGAAAATGAATTTCTGACTTAATGTTTCAAAATGCACTTTTGTACTATTATGTAAAGATGTTACTTTTGATATTTTTCTAAAAATCATTTATTTATTTTTTTGCCACTTCTGTATAAAATACATGTCTATCTTTATTTTTATATATGCATGTAAAACATTTTAAAGCCTAAAAGGCGTTTAAATAAATAAATGAAAAATATTAGTCTAGGCATGACCTGTTATTGGCTGGTTGTTGGCTGGTCGTTGGCTGGCATAGCCGATGACAGGTCATAAGCCCTGTAGATACCTAGACTTCTATTTTACCTTGTATAAAATGTTTTTCATTTATGTTGTAATATATTAACATTATAAATAAGATAAATGAATTAGTTCCGGTATTGACAGTGTGAAGTATATTCAGATGGGTGATTCGATTGGCTTCTGTTAATTTAGATTGTGTTTTAGTACAAACTGACGTGTTTATAGGAACTTCGGCTAACCGATGACTATTTATTCTAATTGGCTCCACATAGTGCATATGTTAACACATAGACTTGATAATATATGAAAATGAACTTGTGTTTTATGGTAATACTCGTGTTCGATTTAGCATGGATTTGGGTATAACTGCCATGTTAACTACGTCGAAATAGATATCCTAATTAATCATTAATTTGATGTATGTAAATGGAAGAAGCTACCAGGGGCAAACCGTGTATATAAGCAATTATGCGAAGCTTACCATTATATTTTACTATCCATAATAATGTTTTACCATCACTTTATTTACAAAAAAACAAACAAACATTGCCACCGTTTGTATTTTTTTCCAAATATAAATAAAAATATTAGTAAAGCGCGCCCAGCGCTAACAATGAGCCAAAGAACTAGCTGATTACTCATGCTTATTTCTTCGTACACATTAGTGTACTATTTTTTGAACATCTTAAACCCAATGGCGGGATATTTCTGATAGAGTTAACATGCAGATTACACAAATTATTTGAAGATTCTTGATTTGGGAAACCACATTTCAAACATTTTTTCCTCAGGACTATTTTTCTTTGAGGTGATACTTTTGACATGTGACTCGCAACATATGTGGCGTTCGGCGCGGCCATTTTTGGCTTTATTCATTTCTGGAACTAATCAGCCAATTTACATTTCTATTCGATTGATTGAGCTATTTTTTATTAACTTTTGTATAAGCTATGTGTTAAATCAAAGGATAATATAGCTTCACAATTTAATATATCACGAAGTTACGTCGTTTAAGTTGATCTCATAGAAAATAATAGTTGTGTCACACAAAAGGCGGCCTCCGTGGTGAAGTGGTCAAGTCGTTCGACTCACACACGGAAGGTTCTGGATTCAATTGTCAGTGAGAACACAAAGAAAACAAATGTGATTTTTCTCAAGCCTCGGTGTTCTGTGATGTAATTCACCACTGTAATTGGGCCTCCTGGCCTGTTGTGGTGCAAAAAAAAAAACACAAAAAAATAGCAACTTATATTACATATAACTTACATTATGTTATGTACCTACTATGTAGGTACAAATAAATAATATGTTTTTAAAGCTTACCTGTAAATAAGTTCACCGTTTGCCACTGGGAGCTACTCCATACGTACGAATGTTTTGTAAAGGGACGCACAACATAAATATAACGCAAACTATTTGTTATTATATTATTGTTGTCAGTACCTCAATAATATACTTCTGTGCTCCTTAATTTACATCCAAACCTTGTTACAAATATCACAAAAGTTCGAAATATTGTTAACAATTCACCAGTCCTGAAAATGTCTTCTGAGGCGAAAGCGCTCGTTGGTCAAATTAAACAAAAGTGAAATTAAACCAAGAAGTTTCATTGATAATTTAATTTACAATTGAACGTCGTTATGCAGAAAGCCACCAGCCATAGGAAAGTGAAACTGAAATAATAGCACCTTTGTAAAAATACTGAATAATCAAATCTTCACAACAGTTAAAATGTTTTTGACTTAAACAAATCATAAACAATTAAAACCATTGAGTTTTTTTTAAGAAAGAAATATTAGTTTTCTTATAATTTACCCAAATATTTCAATTTTTGAGGCAATTTTCAACGAATTGTAAATAACTCACTATTAGAACATGGAAATCAAGTTGAGGTAGAGTGGGGTTTGAATCTCGGATCTCTGGCCCGTGAGTCCGCAACACTAGCCACGGGACCACAACCCGTTTCAATTTTAAATTGCAATCAAGAATCCTATAAAAAGCCGTTCAGGTACCCGAGCATCAAGTTGTTCGAGAAATTTGATATATTAGATGTAAGGAAATTATATATATCTATAATAATTATGTCAGTGAAAGCAAATTATTCTACCAAATGCCAAAAGAAACACTTCCACACTACCAGAAGTCAAACTAAAAGATGGGTCATGGGGTCTACCATAAATTTTGAATTCGAGCAAAAAAATTTCAGGTTTCTGGACCCCAAAATATTCAATATGTTACCCGAACATTACAAAACCATAACCCGAATTCTTTTTAACAAATTTGTAATAAAATGGTTACTAGATTGAGGTAGAGAAAAATCAGAAAACTTACTAAAAACATTCGAAAATAATAAATGGTAGATATATTGTATAACTTTATAATAAATTAACTAGTAGGTAGTCATGTGAATGTTTATTTTTGCATAAAAATGTCTGCCTTAAAACATGTTGTACCTAGTCAGGCAGGCTAGACATAATCCAGAGAAATCTATTACCTAAGTATGTCTGTAGTAGATAAAGAAATTGTTTTTTTTGTTAATAAACCATTATTATTATTAATATTTTTATTTTTTTTATTATTATTATTATTTTGTAATTGACCAGTTTTAATGATTTTTAAAGTACCGTAAGATATTTCTAGTGCTGTGAGTACTTTCTGCAAATTGAAAAATGCATTTTTGTGATCGAAACTATTTTCAGACGGTGATTATTACAGTTTTTTTTGTATGAAAGCTGTCTGGCTGTTTTTAGCAAAACATAGAATAGACCTTACTGTACCCGATAACATCAATATAACTTTTTTCTAAATTGTAGACTGGCTGCTTTCTGCAAAACTGTGTTTAACTGTACCTAAATTAAAGTTATAAAATGAAATCAAACTCAATAAAAGTTATCAACATTACCTTTAAACTGCTTCTAAATGAATCATTCGTTTTAATCCACGCAACTTATAAAATAAAACTTTTGTAAATCCGATTTTATGTAAACATTTTTACACAGAATCAGTTGACTACATACTCATCCAGGATTCTGGTTCTATTCCACACATAGAACTGTATTCTTAACCCAACCGGACAAATACTTTTTTTATAATTTCAATATAATTATAAAACATATAAATCCAGTATTATTGTAAATAGCAGTGAGTTATTAAATGTTTCGATTTTTATTTCTCCAACTCAAATCGTGTCAGTAACAAAAAGAGTATGTCAGAGGAAAAGACAAACACGATACTTCTAAAACCACCCCAAAAACTCCAGCTTTTCAGCACAATGAGACTATCTGGACACAAAGGATTTATTATCATTTAAAATTGAGCTTTTGTTTTGTAACATTTTTAGTATTAAGTTGGCCAAGCGGGCAGTTGTAAGTTGACAATAAAATAAGGTCGTAAATCTCGTTTTAAAACTTACTCATTTCCATAAGTTAAGTCCCACAACTTTGGCAAACAAATAAAATTTCAGGCGTTTTGTACAATAAAGCAAAAAAAAAAAACACAAATGTTGTATTTTTAAAATAATTATTTAATGTACAGTTAACTTTTTGGGTTATTATGCAGTGTGTCAATCGCACCCTGTTCCATCGTTTCAGTTTGCATTAATTCGTCCATTATCAGGTTTGATGATCATTAACCCTGACATTTTTCCACTCGATAATCCTTTTCAGAATTTTCATTTGAGAGATGGCATAGAGTCAAAAACACTTGTTAAGGATTCTGGTTCTATTTCACACAGAGTACTGTATTCTTCTTTTGTCTAGACACAAACATTAGCTTAATTACTTTACGAAATACAAATGATGACGAATTCGATACAATATAAATGTTTAAATATGGACAGAATTGTTAAATTTTATACTGTGAAAAATGAATTCTCAAACCAGCTTTTTATCGAACATTAATTGTTCAAAGATTACTATATTCATTTCTCGAATATATTCACCGTTTCTGTTATAATATAAATTAACAGTTATAATTGCAACAATTTTCTAAAATTTATCAATTGCATAAAAAAAATCTGAAAAATTCGTATGCTATTTTACTCCTAGTTAAAAAGCTTTATACGAACTCCTCCCCCATGATCTGATTAAATTATCATAAAGAAGTGCTTTGGGGAACAAAATTTCATTAAATTTCAGTTGAGAATTTTGTGTCCTCAAAAACATAAATTATTTTGTGTTTTATTGGATGTTATTAAAATGGTAACAAAATTACCCAACTGAATAATTTCAGAATCACTGTAAGTTTAATTTGATTTATATTATTAAAGTGAAAATACTCTGTTTTTGAAAACTTATTTTTCGAATAAAGTAAATGGTTAAATGAAAGTGTTTCTTGTTATTACATCACAAATACCTGCAAGTTAGCTCCTAAATAAACATTTAAATTTTGTTTACATAAATTGATTATTAAATAAAGTATTCAAAATAATATAAACAAATACAAAGCGATATTTAACCACTTAATATTGTATAAAATAAGTGGTTAAACACATACTGTTTTTAATTTTTGTTTTAAAATAAATATTAACAAATTTAGTTCTCCAAATACGCATTTTTAAAATTAGCGCAATTTAAAAAGTATTTAAATTGATTATTATAAATACTGAAACGTGAAAGCGTTGTTTGTTTCAAATGCTGCGGGCAAATTTAGCAAAATAATGTTTTTGTGATAAATTGATTAAATTTCATAATATTTTTTCATTTTAATCGACGTGGATGTAGTTTTACGACCAAAACTTTATAAACGCAAAAGAAATCTGATGAATGTTGAATTTTTAACGCATAAACGTTAATAAATAAGAAACTTAAAACTCAATAAAGCTGTGTTTAATTTTAAATGTATTTTTAGATTTCATTTTTAAAAAAAATATGTTGGCGTTCTTAAGATTAAATCAAATATTTCAATTTGAAATCAATATATTTTTCTTTTCATATTAACCCATATATAATTATTTAATAGTATAAATTAATTATATGTTGATGGTCTGTAGGTACTACCTCAAAGTAAGTAATGTCTGAACTCCCAAAGAAAAAGTTTAGTATGTATATTTTTTAATTTGTTGCAAAAGAGAAGGAAAACATTTTTGAGAAGGGAATATTGAAGTCTAGGCATTTAAAGGGCTTATGACCTGACATTAATAAATGCTACACAGTGTGTAAAGTGAACCTAAAAAAACCTGTTTAGGTGTAACGTCGAGTAAAAGTCTTAACAATAAGAAAGCAACCTAATAAAAGTAAAACATTTAAAGGTTTATTAAAAGAATATATAAGCAATACAAGTGTTATAAAAGAGTGTAAAATGTTATACTAAAAGGGGAATTTTATTTTTGTATTTAAAGTTTGTTATTTTAACAGTTTATCAGGTTGAAATTAAACTTAATTTAAGATTTTTGTTTTGCAAAAATATAATTATTTTTAATAAAGACATTAAAAAAATAATCAAACATTGTGTCATTAACATGAAACTGAGAAGAAGGAAGTTGGAAAATTCGTTTTCATTCAATTTATTTTATAATTCTATATCTCATTTTCAGCTTTTTTTTTTACCTTTGTTATATTTGATTTTTATTCAATGATAGTATTCTACGAAGATTTTAACAAAAGTCATCTTGAGCTAAATAGTGGAACAATATCTCGAAGTAAAGTCAATAAATAAAAGCATTTAATCACTTATGAAGCTCCCGTTGTCTATATTATTATTATACAATATTAAGGTCTAACGTGTCAAAGTTAAAAAAAGGTATCATAGTAGTGGATAAAAACTTGAAGCCGAAAAGCTGTCGGTCTGACAAAAACAATAAAGCGATAATTTTGTGCTAAAGAGAATTTTCACAGTTTTTTGCCAGAAAGTTCTAAGACAATATCGCTACTAACAGACTGCTCTCACGTTTTTTTATTCACAAAAAATCAGGAGTTGTTCAATGAAAACATATTCCTTTAATGGATATTTAAAAATACACCAGCGAATTATTTTTTCTTTACTTTTTAGTTCATGCATAAACATCGAAAAAAAATACATTTACATCACGTGTACACTACAGAATAAAACTTTTATAAGTTTAATATATAAGCTTCTCATTCTCCAATAAAGCATTATTTATTAGATTTCTTGAGCTTTACACTGAAATATTTAGAAAAAAAACTAGAACGTCAATAACATAAACAATTGATTGATTTAGTGTTTATTTTGTATAACTCCATATTTAGGCTTATAATAAAAGTAATAAAACACGGATTAGAGTCTACTAAACACTTTATTTTATTTTTACAAATATAAAAACCTAAAAATTTTTGTTTTTATATATGTAAAAATAAAATAAAGTGTTCTGTAGACTTAAATCAGTGTTTTTTTATTTTTTATATCATAAGTTTTAACATAAACAACCTACTTTAATCCTATTTTTTTACAAATAAGCACAATTAGTATGATTGTGTGTGGGTTTTTTTTTCCTTTATTAGGGCTTTCTACCAATTCATGATTACATCGGTCAAAAACAAGTAACATGGATTTACAAATCATCGTTATCACGATAACAACACAAATATAAAGGAATATCAACAAAGATAAAAACAATTAATAATAAAAACATATGTACAAAAATAACATAAAATAATATTTGTAACCAAACTAAAAAACACTTACATAAATTGAAATAGGCACAATAAAACAAAAGCCTATCAAAAACCTGATCGCACCTATTTAACAGAAAAAAAATACTTGCAGTTAAAACAGATAAAGCTAGATAAAACTTAAAGCTAGAAAAATTACAGCAAAATATAACAAACATAATCTTACAATAATTATAAATTTTGATATTTTTAAAGAATTAACGCAAGGAAGTAATAACGAAATTATATTATATAAACAGATATAAATGTAAGAGAAATTTATTTAAAAAAGAATTCATAATGGTTCGCGTATAAGATGGTCTATTTTTGAAAATAGCGAAATGAGTTTCTTGCTACTATCCAATAAAATGGGTCTTGTTGTAAATAAATATCAGATGGCTTCCTAAAATAATTTGAAGGCTTTTATAAGGTTTTGTCATCATTTCGACGAATTGATTGAATCTTTTCAATTTGATATCAGCCACTTCCGTTTTTTCTTCAATATGATGAAATACCTTAGGATCACATTTTTTCTGCACAAAAATAGCAAAGATAACAAAAAACCACTTTAAGCAGCTTTTCTCGTCTAGCAACGAAGATTTTGTCCTTAAATGTGGGCATCGTTAATCAGACCAAAGGCCTCAGAAGCTGTATGTGGTGTGCAGGCTACATGACGCCATAATATTTATGCGTTACACATTTGACAAAAGCGTCATGTTTTGTCATATTCAAAAGATATCTTGTCATATTCTTAATAACGTTCAGATTAGAATGCTCAATGTTTTTTTTCTAAAATCATTCTTGTATAAAAAAACATTGTATTCTATCTGCCAAACACTCGACCGCATTTCCCTAGGAAACTGAGAATGCCAAATAGCTTACTTGGCAGTAAAACAAGCATACAGGGTGGACATACCCCCCCATAGGGGTAGTTGTAGGATTAGGAAAAAGAGGGGGTAGAAGCTAAAGAGCTGCGATAATGTTATCAGCGGAGAAAAGATATCTATCAATGTCGTAAAGCTATCCCTATTGGAATAGATAAAAGTAAACGATTTCATTTGTTGCAAAGTTTATCTAGTCACAGTTTTGCTTTTCAGATGGAAATAATGGAATATTGTTTTAAAAAACACATGTAATAGCATTGACGAATTAATACACATAGACATTCAATGAGATACAAAAAATGATGATACCTTACTCATGCCCAACGCATATTTAGTCATGTTGAAAACCGAAAACAAAACGTGTAAAAACCTTTCGGATGAACATTCTAAAAATATTTTTTTTACGTTTTATTAGTACATATTTGTTCAGAAGTGATTCACAAAGCTTAAAACATTTGATATTAAAATACATTTTTTTTTGTGAACGTCAAACTACGCCTACGCTCTTTTTAGAAAAATGTTTTCAAAATAAAATAAACGTAAGTAAATATTTTATTTTTGTTCCTAAAAATTCAGTGATAAGAAATGAATGCGTCGAAATTATGAGAAAATTTAAAATAAGATTTTTTTAAAAGGAATAACCTGCTAAGCCTTTATTTTTAAGAGGGGATATGGAAGGTGGTAATGAAAAGTACACCACAACACCCAGACCAATTGAAAGAAAATATTTCATGGATTTTTTTCTTGCAACTGGCGGGAATCGAACCAGCGACGTCACTTTCACAGTTGGCCATCCAACCAACTGCGCCACGGCGCCTGATTGGGATAAACGAAAAACTAATGTTGATCGTTAACATTAAAATACAAAATTTCTTGTTTACCAAATCCTTTAATTTTTGGTAGCATTTGCACGATCGTTAAATGTATCCGTGGTTTAAATAAACTAAGTAACTATGGTTTTGTTTTAGTGTCACTACATTGAAAAATACTCAATTGAGCGCGTCTATGTATTAATATGTCAATTTGTAATAGCCTAAGCTCGTTTATTTATTTATTTTTTCCCGAAATTCCAAAATTTGGTTTTACGATTCTGGCCTCATTAGATAAGCTTAAGTAATTGAGTATTAATTATCCGATATTTTTTTTAACAGCGTAGCGCATGAAATATTCTACAATATTTTCATTTGTCTGATTGATTTGCAATCCATGTCTGTTCCATACTTTTAACTTCTTTTTCTTATTTGAGTTGCATGCTTTTTTTTCATCACGCAGTTAAAGGGTTGAAAATAGAAAGCTGCAATTGTTTTACCCATTACTATCAAGTGTTCATTCTTATAAACATTATTGCTACTAATTGATTACCCTGACGTTTTCATGATTGATTTCACAATCTGCTTAATAAACTCGAACGACATTATAATACATACGTAATGTGTATTTTGGGACCAGATGGTCTGACAACATCAGCAGCTCAATCACAATGGCCGCAGTTGTCGGTAATACAGAAATATATATATATTTTTTTAAATGTAAAGTTAATGAGGGTCTATGAAATACTGTTTAGTAAAAAAAAATGTAGGACTTATTAGTAGCATAAAACATATTTTCAAATTCATTATTTTAAATTATGGCAAAAACCGTTGAACATTGGCCACGCCCCCTTACACGTCACGATTCAGTTAAATTTTAAATTTTGTTTGTGACCGTTTAAATTTTAATAGAATGTCGTCACAGTTTTTTACTGCCAAACATATCGCATTTCTGTTAAGAAATATGTTTTAACAATTTCATTTTAAAAATATGTAAAAAAATATTTCTCCACAATATTCAAAATGATGATGAAAATATATTTTATTTTTACGAATCCATTTCACATGTTTTTATGGGCATTCATTGTATGTGATATTTTCCTATTTACGATGCGATAATAATGGATTGAATAGTGGTTATGGACTGTATCACGTCGATTAAAGTGTTGTGAAAATAACATCTGTTATTGAACACCAGCAGCTCAATCAAAAATTACTATCGACGTGCTAATTAGCGGCGTGATAACAACTTTTCACCGTGATTGTTTATCGATCGGGATTATTATATTTTTTAATATTGTCATACAGGAGTGTTGCAGGTCCAAGGTGGAAAAGGCTGGTGGATCACAGGGAATTATAGAGGTCTAAACATGAAGCCTTTCTTCAACACTGGACTCATAAAAAAGGCTGAGTAAGTCAAAGTAAGAAAACATGAAAACATATCTGATTATCGTAGGCAACTAAAATGGTCCAAAGATAGCAACGCTCCACTACATATTCGTAAATTTTTTAACGCTTATAAGTTTATGGTTTGTTCTCATTCAAAAAGCACCCTCCAATATCTTATTCTAATGATTCTGATATTCTGATCTTAGGGCTTTAATAAAAATACATTTTAAAGATAAACGTGCGTAAAAAAAATTAAATGGAAATCTAAAAACATATTTGCACTAACTCACATGGCAACAGAGTTGCGAAATTAATGTACGTATTTGTATAATTCACAAACTTGTTAGGCTTTAAAGTATTCGTTATGTAAAATTATTTAGCCTTGAAATGAAAAACCAAACTGGCCCACACATTTACTTACGTCATAAGAAACTGTAATGTAAATGCACTACCGACTCGCATCCTGTACATTTTATGCATTTTGCATTTCAATTGTGAAATAATGACGATAGAAATTCGCTTCATCTGAGAAACATGTCGCTTAAGCGGCTTCCTGTTCTAGAATCTTCCCTCCGCGTGTGTCGTCTGTCGCCATAAAAGGCGGGAAACCGGCTTCCGGTAAAAATATCACCACGGAGCCATTTTGTACGTTGTTAAGTATTACAGAAAAAAGTGCTCTAACCGCAAACGCGGTCTTTTGGAAAAGTCGATGGTGCATACAAGGAAACCCTGCATTTTAAATCAAATTTGTTTAGAAAAATGTACGAAGAAAAACAATTTGGATTAAAGCGTGTTTGAAAGAATAATGAATTTCCGAAACATTTACAATACATTGTAATAAATAAATGTTTTCAAGTTACGTTTTTTTTAGTTGCTAAGTTTTACAATTTTGAGGCCATTTGATTTATTTATTGATTTTGCACCACTGCTGTAAACCAATCCGATTGAAACTAGAAAAAAAAAATACACTTATTTGTTTATAAATTTGTATAAACCACTTAATTCTTTTAATTACTTTTCGACCGGTTTCGAGGTTACTACCTCATCGTCAGGAATTTAACTGACTTATAATTACACGCGTTGCTATTTATATAATAAAATATTGTATGAAAGAGACAGAAAATTGATAAGTTCACAACAATCGAACATTGATGTTATTATTTTATAATAAAAAAAGCAAGTCATTTAATTTTCGTCTATTTTATAATGTTTGGATGTTTAAATAATCGTTTTAGTATGTGTATTTATGTATTCAATCGGTATACTTAATCAAAAATTGATAAAACGCAAAAAAAATTTGCTATACTTATCAAAATATTGAGTCTCATGTTTTACTATGGATTCAAGATACTTTTGAATGAAAGACTATTGTTTCCCATGCCTAAAATATGTTGAAATAAATAGTAAGCCCTTGTTTCCTTAAAACTCAAACCGCCATTGTTAAAGAAGAAAAATGAGTGTTAGAAATTCCATTTTGTAAATCAACACTAGAGGCAAGCGAATATTTGATAACTTTATAACCCCTACTTTAAATACGCGACAGATAATGATAATTTAAGCCTCTTTTCTTCTAGTAATTTATTTAAAAATGAGTTCACAAATATAAATGTCACCGATTTCTTTTCCAGATAATCGGTTTCTTTGCTTTTTGTAACTTTTCTTAATTTCATTATCATTATTAATTTTGGTCGACAATTTTTTTTTTGATTTCTTATTTTTCGCTTAGTCGCATTAAAAAAAGCATGAATTGTACTTTAAATTTTCATTTAATACCTCTCTATTCTTAAAAGTATTGCGAATTTTGTGTTTTCGAAAATTGTTTATTAATTCATGAATATCTATTTTGTTCCCTTCAAAGTAATCCTCACCAGATATTAAACACTTATGCCAAAGTTTTTTACAATCCTCGATGCACTTTAAATAATCATTTTTGTGATCTCGTTCAGCTCCTCCTTCGATGCCGTTTTTATCTCCTCAATCGTAGCGTAGCGTCGTCCTTTCATAAGCTTTTTCAGTTTCGGGATCAAGAAAAAATCACACGTGATCAGATCTGGGAAATACGATGACTGCGGCATTGTTAGTGTGTTGCTTTTAGCAAACACTAACAATGCCGCAGAAAATTCACCCACAAGCAACGATGTGTGAGCAGGGGCGTTATCACGGTGTAAAAGCCAATTTTTGTTCTTCCGCAAATTCGGGCAATTCTGGTAGATTTCTTCACGTAAATTGCGTATAACTTGCAGGTAATATTTCTTATTGGTCGTTCTACTCTGTGGCAAGAACTCATGATGCACCACGCCCCTGCAATCAAAGAAAACTGTTGGCAAAACCTTTACATTCGACCGAAGTTGGCGCGCTTTTTTCGGTCTTGGCTCGTGGGGCAGCTTCCATTGGGATGATTGAACTTTGGTTTCCACGTCATAACCTGGAGCAAATTTGGGTCGCCGCTAAAAGAGTCTAACATCTCCTGAGTAATGTTTTTGCGATGCTGTTTTTAGTCGAAATTGAGCAATTTTGGTACGAATTTTGCGGCGACCCGTCTCATGCCCAAGTCATTGGTAAAAATTGTATGGCACAAGACAATCGATATATTGAGGTCCTCAGTAATTTTTCTGATGGTGATTCAACGATTGGCCAATATTATTTTTTTCATTTTATCAATGTTTTCGTCTGTTGATGTGTTTCGATGTGCTCAGGCGTCCGGCACGCTCTTCGTCGTTCACATCTTCTCGACCCTCTGAAAACACTTTGTACCACCGATAAACGTTGCGTTGGTCCAAAATCGTTTCAATTTATGCCACAATCAACATTTGAAATGCTTCCGCACACTGAATTTTGTTTTTCAAACAAGATTTGATACACATTCTTTGATCCGTTTTTTGGAATAGGCAAAAATCGAAGACGAAACAAAACACATGCAAACAAAGCAGCTATTAAAAATTAACTGAACTTTCAAAATGACCAAACTTGTCGGCATAAGTTAAAAACATAAATGCCAACATAACGCCACAAAAAAATTGAAAATCGAATGCACGCAACTTGTCGAAAATCAAAATTGAACAGACCTCGTATAGTTACAAACCTTCGTCGCACCATAGATTTCATAACCCATTCTAGATTAAGTTTACTTATGCACAGGGCATGCCTTTGTGGGATTGTTTAAATAAAAAAAATGGTATTAACAGAATTAAGCGGTTGTAAAAGCACGGCTATCAGCAGCAAAAAGGTGTTATTATGGCTAGTTTAAACATTTGGGATCCAACTTGCTCACTAGAACAACTAAGACCATTATTTACAAAACTCTCATCAGACCGGTCATTGCATCTAGTGAAAATGCTGGGTTTTGACCAAAAGAGATGAAAACATGGTGTTAGAATTTGAAAGAAAAAATTTAAGGAAAATATTTGGTGCGGTCAATCAAAACGGAGTGTGGATGAAATGGATTTAATCATGAATTAGAGGCACTGTGTGGCGAACCCAACATTGCACAATTCATAAAAATAAGAATATTACAATGGTCGGGCCATGTGCACAGAATGAATGATAACCGTACCCAAAAAAAGATTCTTTATACCACTCCGGAAGGCAGACGAAGCAGTGGCGAAGAAGACGAACTGGAGAAGAGCCGCATGGTGCAGGGAGGAATGAAGATAGACTTTGGAGGAGGCCAGGGCTCATAACGGGCTTTAGCGCCACTGATGATGAGTAATATTATCAAGAAAAGGTGAAAAAAAAGAAAAGAATGTAAATAAGTAAATAATTAAATATAAATACAACATTTCGTTTAAATATACATATTTTTATTATAAATCTTCCTACGCCGTGACTAATATTTTGTCTCTAGCTTACTTTTCCTGGAATTATATGTCTTTTCAAAAATTTTCAGAACGTTTTAAACGATAATTATATTTTGTTTGCGAGTACCAAAGTGAAAGCTTTAAAAACCCAACCAAGTTCTATAAGCTAAATACAAGTTTTCCGCTTAAGATAACGATTTTGAAACTTTTTAATGCTTTTAAGAGAACAGAGTATCGGACACAAACCTCAACTCTTAATTTAATTAAATGAATAGTTTAGTCGAGAAAATTATATCTCGGATGAAGGATATATTATATTTCTTATCTTACTAGTTATGAATGAATTAACATGAGTAAATATTAGTAAATTACCACTTACCAACTTTTAAAGTCTACCGGTTTCGAGATGTTTTCGTCTCTTTGTCAGGACACTCACTACACCAACATGCAAATACTTAAATACACCTTCAACTTCACCATCACCGTAGTATATATAAAGTATTTACAATAATACATAAATCACATGCAGATTTCCAGAGACGCGAACACCACCATGTCTAAACTTGCATTAAGCTTAATAAAAAAATATTTAATCTTATATTGAAGAATTAGTATTAGGCAGTTGTGAAAGAGGCAGGGGGGTAGAGGTACGGTTACCCGATTGGTTGTTTTTAATTTAAAAATGGGGTATACTGAAAAGTTGTTTGATTTTTCATTAAGGCAATATAATTTTTTCTGGCTTTTATAATGTGAAAAAAAATATTATTAATTTATTTAAATTCGGTGTTCGCATCTCAATAAATCTGCATGTGATTAATGTATTTTTGGAAATTCTATATACTACGGTGATGTGTATTTTAGTATTTTCATGTTGGTGCAGTGAGTGTCCTGCCGAAGAGACGGGTACGTCTTGAAACCGGTGGACTAAAAAAGTCGGTAAGTGGTTATATACTTATATTTACTTTCATAAGTTAAAATGTTTGACGACAAAGTTAATGTTTTAAACATAAATAATCATTTTTATGCATTAATTAAACATTTTAAAGAGGATCTAAATGAAAGTTTACGTACAAATGTTTTTCAAAGCATAAATTTTTATACTAAAAAATGAAAAAATAACTGTACCTAGTTGTGATATATTTACAGAATAGTTACTGAAACCAAAAAAAATAAACCTTAAATTTTGACATTACAACACATTGTGTAAGAATTCTAGGAATCGTCACGCGTCGTTGTGAAAGTTTTTTTTTATCGTAAATCGTTAAATATCATAATCAAAGTGAACTTTCGTTATCCAGTGAACCAATATTGAAGAACATTGTCATTGCATCACTGGTAGGTCCAATACAGAGCTCCTTTCCTTTATTAAAATACTACAACTTTCTACAAAATTTAATTATATTATTCATTTTTATATTATACAATCCGCTTTTCGTTAACATAGATTGAAGGTCCTTGTATTCAGTTAGACAAGTCTAGGTACTTAGTTAGTAATTTAATAACCTCTATATTTAACGAGTATTAGAATAAGTTAGACACCGCTTAATTTATGTAATAGGGTTACATTTACTTCTTAATTATGTTTTGACAGAAGAGCACGTAATAGCTCAGAAACCGGTAGGATATTGAATAAATATGAAATGGTTGAAAACAAAGTGTTTTCGTATTAATTTAAATTCCAAAAAATAATGATTTTCGTACTTCACTTGGTCGTGTATTTATTCAAGAATTGGAGCAAATATTTTCAAGTAAATTTTCCATTATTAAATTGTTAATTTTCCGATAAAGGTTGAATATTGGAAGCACAAAAGTAAAACTCAATTACATTTTCCATATTCATGACGTAATCAACATTAACTTCAAATTTCTCTCATCAAATTGAAGAACGCTTCCAAATTAATGGGAGAAGATATTCAAATTATAAAAGTAGTTAACGTATTTCTGATTAGCACCGACTTTGTTTGTATTTGTTTTCGCAATAATTTGCTTCCTTAATTTGCACGAAATGAATAAATTATCGAATGAAAATTAATTTTATTCAGTAATCGGTTATTTCAATTTGATCAACGAAAAACCGTAATTGCATTATTCACAAATCGACGATTTTAGCATTATCTTAAGCTATAACAGATTTTATTCATATCTGCTTCGTGGTGTAATGAAAAAAAAAGATTTTCACACGCAATATATGTTTCTTATTGAATCAATTGTATTATCTATGTTAATAATTCAATAACAAGACAACACAATTTTAATGAACGTCGAGACAATTCCAGATACTTGGGCACTTTTTGATTATAAAATAAAATTCAACTATCACATTGAAAACATTTTTAAGAAAACGTCCAAAATCTGTGTTATTTTGCAAATATCTAAGCAATTTAAAAGCCTAAATATCTCAATTACATTTCACAAATCATTTGTTTGTAGCTTGTTTGAATTTAATTATATAATATGGTCTCCTAATTATAATATTCATATACTACGGATTGCACGGGCAACGTAAATTGAATTGGGTCCAATACTTTCATATTTAACTATTATGATCGTCTATAGTACTTTTATATCTTCAGTTAAGAGTTCAGAATGATTTCGGCTGGTTTGATATTTTTGCACAAATTGATATCTTACTGTATAGATGCACATGATATTTTTGCTTAGATTAACCTTAACGTTCCTTACCGTAACTTGCTGTTTTTTCTGTGGGAAATTATAAAACCAGCATCGGATTATTTTCTTTCTGCCAAGGATCCTCAAAACAGTGAACAAAATCTCATTAAACGGTCGATGTGTTCCTACAGCAAAGGCAAGCATTCAAGAAGCAAGCGGTGTTGTCTCTCCTGACTTGCGATGACACACTTGTCATGTCTATCAAGATGATGCCATAATTATACTTTTTGTAAATTTAAATAGATTTAAAGATTTTTTAGATGAAGTGTTTTAATATATACACTCATTAATGGCAATCTGTTAAGACTTTCATAAGCCTGTTGATGGGCTTGAAAAAAAAATCATGATAAATTTGTGATTCAGATGAAATCTTGGTGAAATTTTGTGTGATACTCGTATGTAGGAAATAAGCATTATCGACAAAATGAAGAAAAACGTTTTATATTGGTTTGGCCATGTAGAGCAAATATACGGCTAAAAATCGGAAAAAAACATTTACAATGCAAATGTTGAAGTATATAGGAAACGAAGAAGACCGAAAAAGACATGGCATGGCCAAATACAACAGATATTTAAAGATGGACATGTCAAAAGTCGAAATAATCGGCGCGCGTGCATGAGAAGGTGTATTAAAGAAGAAGAAGCAAGGTCCATATGCAAATACAACTTGCCCATCACATCCTGCATACCGCATCTGAGAATTTAAATCTCCTTGGGGGTGCCCACTTTTAAGGAATTAATTTTGCTCGTAGCCAAACAAGAAAAACTACTACACTGAGCTCTCTGTTATCTGCTAGCCTTAGCATGTTGGTTCTGAAAGAAGGTAATCCAGAAGTACAAAATATGTACTCCATTGTATTCAGGAGAAGAAGGAAGTGAAATTTTCACCGCCAAAGATTGAATTGATTGGACATAATTAATTTTTCAAAATTATATTAAAAACTTTTAAAAGTCTTGAAATTCTTTATGAAAGCCTATATCCGACAGGACCTATAACAGGGATACGGATTGTAGCCTGAAGCACCATTCGGTATTCATAAAAAGGGAGAAAAGAACAAAACCAGAGGGTGTGTACAATGAAATTGGTTAGGATAATTGCAGCAGCACGAAGCGGAATCAACCATCTCAAAAACAAATAATGAGCTGATAAAAACTGGGTAGTCCGGTAATCAGGAATAACCCAAGAAGATGTACGCAAAGTAGGGTGTTATGGCGTTTTTATGATGTCAAAACGGTATCGTGGTTTTTGTTTGTATAAATCTTAAATTAGTCGTACCAGTGAAGTGAAGTTCTAGACTGCCATATCTAAGTATGTTTAGATGTCAATGTAAATGATTTTTAATGATTATTCTTTAAAAAATTTGTTGTCATTTGAAAACATTGAGAGGGGAATACAGAAGAAAAGGCATAACAGGGCCTATAACCTGTCATTGGCTGGTTTAAGTGGCCACTTTACACACCGTGTAACATTCACCATTCTGCCTATGTTTAAACATCCACATTTTCTCAACTCTTACATCTGTTGTCTTCTGTGGGTGCGCTGCCAGTGACTGGCCTTGACTGTCACCTGGGGGCGTTCTGGTGCTCCAGAGAGTAGTAACTAACGTTTCCTATCACTGTCGACATAAAGGGGTTTAAAATGGGTGAAGGATTTATTTATTTATTTTATGTATACTTCCCTTTGTCTCTACCTTGTAGACGATGAGGGGTGGTTTTAGAGCGACAGTGAAAGGGACATTAAAAGTTGTAAATGTAAATATTTGTTCGCGCTTTTCCTTACTGAATTCGGTTATTAAATAATGAAATATAATCAATTCGTAATGAAAAAAAAAATTGCTCGCTTTTTATTATTTATTATGGATAACTTATAAAGCGCCATTTTCGTAATAAAATACCTCAAGGGCGCATTACATGGTAGTTCTATTGTTAAGTAAATTTAATTGAAGCTTTTAAATTTGTAATTTAATTAAAATAATTTATTTTGTTGTCACGTGCTACGGATTTATTCAAATGATTTAGAGAACAAGTGGGTTTTAAGTTTTTTCCGAAACATCACTTCACTTTTACAGCCTAGCACCTCTGCTGGGAGAGCATTCCATGCCATAGGGCCTGCGACCGCAAATGCGCGTTCACCAAATTTAGTGCGCTGTTTGCGTAGAGGTATAATAACTTTTCCTCTCGCCGTAGACGTAGCTAATCTAAGCGTGAGACGCCTTTCAGCTAGTTCATCTGGAATGCATAGTTCCCTTAGATATTCCGGAGCAGAGTTGTGCAGTGACTTATACATAAGCCAACAGAGTTTGTATTCGACCCTCTGTGGAAAACGTAGCCAGTGTAGTTCCCGAAGTAGTGGAGTGATATGACTGAACTTAGAGATTCCGAAAATAAGTCTCGCTGCGGCATTCAAAACAGATTGTAGGCGAGTCATTTTGTTCATTGGTAGACCTGCATAGATACCATTACAATAATCAACTCTAGACACTACAAACGCATTTATTAATTGACGGGCTTCTATGAGTTAATCCGAAGAAAGACATTAAGTCTTTAAAAAGGATTCGGGTATGTGGTGGATGCTTTCAATGTTGACTTTTCTGAAGAAAAAAAGCTGAAACCTTTATCAAGTGGGTGAGATTCTTCTAAGCAACGCCTGAGAACAATTTTCCAATTTGTATGCTTCTTCCTTTTCCAGTTGGTTTATTCAACAATATTATGAGCATCTGAATAACTTCCTAGGGAGGAAACCCAGCTAGTCTAGTAACATTTGGAAATTCTCAAAACACTGTTGATTATTCTTTAAATCAATTATTCGTTATTAATATTTTATTCACTGATAATAATTATCCACTAAATTAACTCTTAAAAGGTATAATGACAAAAGCAAAAAGGCTTCCTTCCGCCTACTAGGAGTGCCAAACCAGATTGGAAAATTATTACTGCCTATTTTCTTTACACCGAAGGAATCAATGGCGTTTTGACGTCAAAATTAATTATTAGTAACCCGAGAGTGATCCACCAGAGAGATGAATTAAAAATGAAGTAAAATGATAATAACACAAAGTTTGAATAATTTTAATCACGAAGGGTGCTATTTTAAGTCTTCTCGAGAAATAAGTTTTGGGAATTCAATTTTTTTGCATTTGACTACACTTTGCTTTGTCTATGGTAATACTGAAGATAACATGTCTAATGAATACAAACACGCAACCCAAAAATGATGATTATTATTTAGAACATTTTTCTGACCTTGTATTTCCCAAAATACGTAATTAGGTTGAATTGACCAAACCGTATTAGCTTTTTAAACAGTTTTACTATGTCGGCCTATGAAATGTCCATTATTAAACGTCATTTAACTTTAAATCATCAGTGAAGCCAAATATAAAGCAAATTGTACTCGCATTCAAAAAATAAAAATCCAAAAATAGCACCCCTAATATAGATGTAGTTTTTTGCGGCGAAATAATATTTATTATTTTTTAATTATTTTGTAAATTCATCATCTTCATAGTTTTCTTATCCATGCCTAGTGGTGCACAGGGCACTGCATTGATATAAAGAAGTGTAAATTTTTATAAAGTATTTTCAGAAGTTGCCTAGTAGTTCAGAAATAATTCAGTTCACCTTGAAATAATAATTTCAACCACATCAATACAAATTTTATCTCATTTCCAGAGGTAAGGAAATGATTGCCTGATAATTATGGTCTCTTTTCATCGTATTAAAATTATTTTACTTGTGTCTTGAAAAGCTATCTAATTAGATTACATATCTTCCTCTGAAATGTTTGTTTTTAAGTTTACTTGAAGATGACAAAAAAAGTGGTAATATTCGTAATAGGTAGTTGCCGAGGTATGAATTAATAAAATACGATGTGTAACGCCAGTTGCATCACAGAAACGGGTAGGCTAAAAAATAACAGATAAAAGAATTGAAAAAATTTAATAATTTAAACAAAAGCAGAATAGTAAATGTTACATAGTGTGTAAAATAGCCAGTTTCTGATCTTCTAGATATAAGTTCTGTTTTGCAGATGAGGAAACACCTATACACATTATATGTGAATGTGATGCTTTACATCATAAAAGAAGCCTTATCTAGGCTTGAAGAAGGAGGTTTAGCAAAATGTAAACTCTCGCCTTCTAAACAGTATCCAGGCTCTTTATAGACCCGAGCTTGGAGGGCGAGAACTATTCACGAAAATCCGTCACAATAGATCTTCACAGGTCGCAGCGACGTCAGGAAATGCATAGCACTGATCCCCACCTCTAATGATAAAAATAATAATGAAGTAGCCAATGAAATGTCTAGACTTACATATTGCTGTCTCACGAATAATCTTCCTCTCTGTTGTAATATATTAATCTTCATAACTTCCTAGGGGGTAAAATCTAGTCTTTTACTACCAAACATTTGAAGAATTTAAAATGTAATTACACTTAAAACATTTGTTGATAAAATGTAACCAAACTTAAACATTTGTTGAAAAAATTTAATCAAACTTAAATATTTTTTTTGATAAAATGTAATAAAACATTAAATATTGGTTTATTAAATCTAATCAAACTTAAAACGTAAGTTGATAAAATGTAGCCAAACTAAAACATTTGTTGATAAAATGTTATCAAACTTAAATATTCTTTTGATATAATATAATAAAACATTAAACATTTGTTAATAAAATGTAATCAATTTTAAAACATTTGTTGATTAAATGTAACAAAACTAAAACATTTGTTGATAAAATCAAACTTAAATATTTTTTTGATAAAATGTAAAAAAACATTAAACATTAGTTAATAAAATGTAATCAAACTAAAAACATTTGTTGATAAAATGTAACCAAACTAAAACCTTTGTTGATAAAATGGAATAAAACTTATAACATTTTTGTAAAAATAAAAATGTAACCTAAAAAATATATGATTATTTCATTGCAAACACATAATATCTAAAACACCAGGGGGTATGTTCCCGCCTTCCATAACTTTGGGGTTCAACTTTTCTACAAAAGAGATTTCGACAAACGTAAAAATTTGATTCACGTCCAGTTTTGGTCGGTAGCCGAGAATTTAAAATTATCGCCAATGAAACGAAGACCACGTAATCATCCCCTGCTAAATGGGTCGACATTTTTAATGCGTTCATTTTGAGATAGGCACAAATAGTTCACTGTTTTCCCTTCAAATTTTCATCCATTTCAGGCCGTGATCCATCTAAAATGCAATCACATTTAACGAGTAATTACACGTTTTCAAAACCCTTTTAAAAAAAACTCTGAACTCAGTAACTTTTCGAATTTTAAATGAATCTATTATTTTTTATTTGGTCACAATGGCTTCAAACTTTTTTCAGCACACTGATTAAATTTCAGGTTCTGTTTTTAACGATAAAAGCTCTCACTGCTTTTAAACGTTTTTATTATTATATAAAACTTATTCACAAAAAACAGATTAAACCCCTATTTTTATATATTGGTAATATTCAAACTCTTCGGATATTTTTTTTGTAAATCCAAATTTACGCAAGTTCATTATTTTATTTATTGGATTTTTTTACTTATTGACATGTATGCTACCAAATGGCAATTTCTTCCAACCGACCAATAAAATAAATGGTTCTGATTATTTCATTTTACTTTCTAAATATTTGCAAAACATAATAGATATAAATATAGATAAAGCAGCTTGTGTATATATATTTAATCATATCGATACTTATTTTTGGTGAAAGTACTTCTTTTATTGTCTATGCAGATAATTGGTAGAACTCCATATTTAATTTAGTAATATATCCAAAATTAAACAAGTTTATTGGATTATAATTCTACTTTATTTTTTAGAAAATATACAAAAGGTATATTGTGACGCGTTTCGTCTTGTTAGGACATTTATTTTCAAAGAGTTTGTTTCTTAAATGATCTTCATCTCTGTTGCAATATGTAAATATAAACAGTTCCCCAGGGAGTTGAATCCAGTCATTGTCTACAAAAATTTGGACAAACTCAAAATATTGTTGATAAATTACCTGGTCCATGAAGAAGAATAGAAATTGAAAAAATTACATTTTCAGGCGTTGCCTAGTATGTAGGTGAAATAATTCAATTAGATGAATCTCACCGGCATAAATAAAGATTTCAGCTCTTTAACTTCACAAACATCAACAAATGAAAGAATTGAAGGAATATAGATGTTCAAATATAGGCAGAATAGTTATGGTACACAGTGTGTAAAGTGGCCACTTAAACCAGCCATTGACAGGTCATAAGCCCTGTAGATGCCTGGACTTATATATTACCTTTTCATAAATGTTCTTCATCTCTGTTGTAATATGTTAAAATTCATTTAAGTTTATACATACAAAAATGTTATTTTCGTGTTTTCGTAAATATTTTTCATTAATAAAATATTTTTTGTTAATTTAAGAACAGTAAGTTATTGTCAATTAGGCGGGATTAGGACAAGAATGCTTGAAGATAGTATAAAGAGGGCAAGGGAGATATACATATTTATTGTTATAATGTCTACCAATACATTTTTAGTGTAAATTTTGAGTGATGTTTGTGCAATCTATGTCTTTAAATTTTGCATTGTACACTGAAAAAGTCCTACGAAAAAAAGCATTTTTAACATACGATGTTTTACTTATTGGTACATGAAACTGGTTATACCGTCTACAAATCCTGGCTGGCACATGTATTGTTATTAAAGTAAGTAGTTCTGTACAGTCAAATATTCTTGTCATAATTTTGTGAAGCAGTAGTTGGTCCATAGTAAAAAAGTGATTCCATGGTATAAAAGGCAGTGAATCAATTTTCTATCTTCAAATTGTAATACCTAAATAATACTATGTTGATTTGAATCGTTTACCGTTTATTGACTTTTATCTGTATTCTAAATTAGTATTTTTCTAACTTTTTCTAATTTAAAGACTATTTTAATATAACCTAGAGGAAATAATATTTCACCTATAGGAATAATGAAATCAGGCGAGAGTGTAAATCTGAGGCAAGTATAATTGATAAGATTAAGAAAAGGTCTCTGAGATGGATTGGTCACGTAGAACGAATGGACGACAAAAGAATGGTAAAACAAGTAAATATGCCAAAAATGAACGGCAACGTGAGACGAGGACGACCAAGGAAGACGTGGCATGATCGGATAAACCAAAATCTTAAGTCTGGTCATGTCAAAAGCAGACAGAACCGAGGGGCATGTATGACAAGATGTATGAATGTGGAAGAGGCTAGGATTGTATGCCAGGATAGACGTGTGTGGCGGTCCATTCTCTCTGCCTACCCCTACGGGGAAATGGCGTGATGGTAGTAGTAGTACCTATAGGAAAAAATGTACTCCTGTTCTCCACCGCAATTTATGTACATTTTACTATGTTCCCCAAATATTTTCTACTAATATGTTATGATGATTATTTTATTATTTTTCTTACTCTTCTTAATTCAATTTTATTTTTTTATTTTTTTTTGTGTAAAATGCATTTTTGTCTTCATATTTAAAAGTGCACTTATTTTCTTTCCACTTTTATACAAATATGTAAAGACGGTATTTTTAATATTTTTTTTTTCTTCTAAAAGTCATTTATGTTTTTTGCTACTTCTGTGTACAATACATGTCTGTCTTTATTTGTATAAATGTATGCAAAACATGTTAAAGCCTACAAGGCGTTTAAATAAATAAATACATCATGTTGTTTTTTTTTTCTTTGTCAGTTAATTATTATTTGTTTATTTTATTTATTAATTACATTATACATACATTTGTTAAGGACAGAGACACAGTTTATTGCGACACAATCAGGAACGACCCATGTCTGTGAACTTGCTCCGACTCGCTAGAAAATCCGTGTTGAGTCGGGGCACTTGTAATGCATTCATAACCATACATTCATACACATATATACATATATATTCGCACATACATATTTATATTATATTTTATACATACATATACATATATTGTATGTTTAAGTTTAAGTTTATACACACCATTGATACATTACTACATTTTACATTTATAAATAAATAATAATCATTTACCAGTTAGTCCACATTTGATCGCAGAAATCCATCCCCGAACAATAGTAAAAATACGAAATAATTACCAATGCAGTGAAAAGTGCGGATAAAGGTTTTGTTGTGTATTTTTCAGTTAATAATATCGCTCTCGTATTTCGATAAAATGTAAATTAAGAATTCCAGAGCAGAGCTGTACGCGGAATCTTAATGTCCATTTAATGAAAATATTTGTGAAAAATGTCGTGCAAAGTGTCCCCATAAATTTATACCCCGCGCGTAGTTTACAGTTCTTGGCCATTATATTTGTAAACTTGGCACTATTCCTATCGCGGGGTTAAATCTAAGTCTGTCATAATACTGGGGCAGTATTATGTAGAGTATCACTATTACTAACCCACATTATGTGGGCGAGGGCCATGACAAAATTAACCCCTTGGCCAGACATCGTACATGTTAAAGTTATATATGGTATTACACATAATATAACATGTTAATCCCTATAAGATTTAGTACTTTCACCAATGATTCACCTTTAAATTATAGGATTTAATAGGTTAAGTTACACAGCTTTTGACGCGAAAGTACCCAAATTTTGCTATTTAGAACATAATTAATAAATTACAACAGTGCTACTAAAAGTGAACCGACATTTATTGATAAATACATAATATTTCAAATATCTGCCTTCTAATAACATACAAAATGATAAATCAAACCGCTCATACACGCGTTTGTGTAATATTCATGTAAAAAAGTGAATTGAACAGGAATTTTGCTTATTAAACGAAATAATACGGACCAAAATGGACACCAAGTCGTTGGAACAAAAGGCATAATAGTACTACACAGGTGCGTTTCCAGAAATTATCTAGCAGCCAATGGGCCACATGGTGATGGTATCTACCTACTGTCTACAAAAGCTTCTCTTCGGACATCTATCTCCCTTTGTTAACCATGGAGTTGAAACAGTGTTTGATTTATTTAGTTTTTCATTGCTTACTTTTTGGCATGAACACTTGACCAATTTACTACTATGCTCTATTTTTTATAAATTTAATGATATTGTTTAAACTTTGCTGGAATTCCACTCGTCCATGCACTTTGTAGTTGCACGATGATTGGTTATCTAGCTTTCATATATCAACTTTAAAGTACCTAAATTTTTTAAAGGGGGTCTAAAATTCCAATCGTCTATGCGCTTAGTAGCTGCAAGACGTGTTGTTATCTTACTCCTTTTTATTATTCATATTTTTAATTTTTTTAAATATCATTAATACAATAAATTTATTTGTCAATTTTAAAATGTGTAAATAGAAACTATATGTCTAACTGTCTATGCGCTCTGTAGCTGCAAGACGTCCTGTAATCTAGCTTCTATCTGTTATAATTTTTGATTGATCTTAATTGAAAACGAGGAACTAGAATCCCAACCGTCCATGCGCTCTGTAGCTGCAAGACGTACTGGGATATTTAATTATTGTACAGCGCCCTTGAGGTGATTTTCACAAAATATATAAATATATAAATTATCCAACTATATATAAGCGCGTTAACGCCCTCTCCGCTCGCGTGCTTGGAGGGCCGGCATTACCAAAATAGCCTATATAGACGCATGCCTTTGTACGCGTTTTACGCATCGAAGTCAAGTATTCCGAACAATTTGAGATTTCGTACACTCGGAAAGATCTGTAAGAAGCTTGATGAAGCACTAGGACACTAGGAATTAATAAAAGTATCCACAAGACAACGGTTCAATATAGATCTGTATTTAACGTTTAAAACGCGTTGACTGCAGGGTTGACAATTAATTTTGAGAGCCCAGCCCCATTTAGCATTGCATTTTTTTTTTCTTAAACTTAATTTATTGTAATATATGATGATTTTATTTCATTATTTCACCGCAGTTTTGATGCTCATTCTAATTTTTGTGCTATAAAACCGTTAGTGGATAGAAGAAAGTATGTTTTATATAACTGTTCAATTAACAAGTGCATTTATTCAAATTTTATTGAGAAATTCACGAGCCTGTGTTTGTTCATCAAAAAATATTTTTTTAATATCGTGACCTTAATACGACGTGTTAGCAATTATTTGTCAGTTTTAAAAAATAGATTTCCTTATGCAGATAATAATTACCGTTTCCATGTGTAAATATTGCTTAAATTGAATTAACTGAAAATATGTTTTTTCCTCTGTGGACTCAAAATGGAAAGAGAATTTGAATGTATAATGTAAACGATGGAATAATGGATGATGTATTAATTTAATTTAACACTTTATATACATATACATATAAGAGCGGGCATATTGCCTTAAGGCAATTTCTTCCTGCCTACCCAAACCTTTTAATTTGAGAAATTAACAAGTACTCGGACATATTGAATCTTATGATTTGATACAAAATAAAAAACAAAGAAAGACGTAATGATTTAGAATATTAAAGTATGTGACAAGTGACAATCCTGCCATTTTGTAAAAAAATCAATGGCGTTTTTCTGAGGCGAAGGTGTCTTAAACGATACACCGTATATTTATTTGATAAGTTTTTATGAATTCCTTTTATATACGAGTTTTTGGAGTTAATCATTCAAGATTTTATCTTTTCTAAAAATTTACTAAAAATTCACGGTCTGCTGAGAACTGCCATAGCAATATTTAGTGGAACAAAAAAGGTTCAATATTTTTTTTCTGCAAAAGAGATGAAAATCATTTTCGAAATAAAATATGAAAGCCTATTCATTAACAGGGCTTATGACTTGCCATTTGGTCGTTTAAGTAGCCACTTTAGATACATTTATTGATATTCCACAGAATGGCTTCTGCAATTAGTTTAACATACACTGGACATTTATAAAATACAGATTGACTATTTTTTTTAATCTGAAAGTACCTACAGAAATAGCACCAATCATTTCATGTTTGCTATTGAAAGAAAATATGATTGTCACGTTTACAATTTTTAACACATAGTTATTTCTTAGAATATTATATTTTTTATTTTTTTCAATAAAATTAATATTTGCGTTCGTATAATTTATCCAAATATTTCAATTTTGGTGGCCATTTTCAACGAGTTATAAATAACTCACCATAAGAAAATGTAAATCAGGTTGGGGTAGAGTAAAGTTCGAACCTGGGACCTCCGGTCCATGAGTCCGCAACACTAGCGACTACCCAATTTTAAAAATATGGTATTTTTTGGCCGTTGAAAAGAAACGTTCACAAAATTCTAACATAATTGAAGAATCTCTTAACTTATTTCAAATGTCGTAACTAGACTAATTTGTAATTTTTTTATTATAACAAAACTGCCAATGATAGGTCATAAGCCCTGCAAACGCCTAGACTTCCATATTCGCCTCTCTAAAATGTTCTCCATCCCTGTTGTTATTTGTTTATCTTAATTACTTCCTAGGGGGTGAAATCCAGTCCTTTGTCTACAAACATTCGGACAACTTATTGGGATTAAGCCAACTGATTTAAGAAATTTGAAAATTGCAAAATTGTTTTCGGGCGCTGCCTGTATGTGAAATAACTCGATCAGATGAATGTCTTCACAATAATAAATGATTTAGCTCTTTATATTTTGAAAGTGTGAATAATTGGTAGATGGAATATATTTTGAATGTGTGAATAACTGGTAGAGCGGGGCTTGAACCTCGGACTTCTGATCCGTAAGTCCGCGACACTAGCCACGGAACCACAACCCTATTCTAAACATATCATATTTTTTGGCCATTTGAAAGAAATGATTACAAAATTCTAACATTATTAAAGAATCTCTTAACTTATTTCAAATGTCGTAACAATACTAGTTTGTCAATTGTTATTTTAACAAACCTGCGAATGACAGGTCATAAGCTCTGAAAATGGTGGCCTCCGTGGTGGAGTAGTTAAGACGCTTGAGTTACGCCCGGAAGGTTCCGGGTTAGATTCCCGGTGAGAACTCAACATTTTATAGCGACATTATCGAGTCTTTAAAAAAAATCAAAAGCTTTGTTCCAAAAACCAATAAATAAATAAAATATATAAGTTAGTGATCTCCTTATTTGCTCACCTAAGAGCAAACAAAATACTTCACGGTTTTTTTTATAAATATTTTAATTCCAATGATTTACCTAAATGTTTAAATTTTGGGATTATTTTCATCGAGTTGTAAATAACTTATTATAAGAAAATTAGAATCAAGTTGTGGTAGAGTGGGGTTTAAACTTTTAACATCTGATCCGTGAGTCCGCAGCACTAGCCATGGGACCATAACCCAATCTAGTTATATTTCTATTTCCCACTCAAAACTGTATTCTTCATCCACAGACAAAAGATAATATAGCATGAATACCAGCATATTTTGGCTGTCATTGATGTTCAGCAGAAGTGCGTAAAATCAAATTATAAAATTCGTATTTTATTTTTTTTTACGTATGTATGTAGGTACATGAATCAGATTGTGGTTCTGTGTCTCGGACTCACGAACCAAAGGTCCGTGGTTCACATCACACTTGATTCTTATTTTTTAATAGTGAGTTATATACAAATCGTTGAAAATGTCCCTCAAAATGACATATACGGGTAAATCATAAACAAGCAAACATTTCTCAATAAAAAAAAATAAATGTCGGTATTCCAAAAACTATGAAATCAATCAAAACTGTCTCCCGAAAATGAGGTGGAAATATATAAACTTTTTTCCTTTACTAGGATTTTAACCTGAGAGTAGCCATCTAGTCAAAAACACCCGTTTAGGGTTATTTCTATTTCACAGACATAACTGTATTTTTCATCCGCTAGGACCTAAACAATAACACAAGTACCACCATATTTTACCGGTTGTAAATTTTCAACGAAACCGGGCAAAATCAAATTATGGAGTTAGTATTTTAAAAACCATTTTTACGGTTCTGTACCTACTCTGATAAACCACGAATGCAATCAAAACTGTCCCTACAAAATGAAGTACAGACATTTTCAACGACATGTCAAAAAAATAGAGGTCCAACATTCGGGTTGTCAATATGTAGATTCCGATTTATAGGGGATTGGCTTACAACCCGGGAAATAACATTTTTGCATATATTTTTCTCGGACGGGAAGTTTGGTGTCAAGGAACTCTAATGATAACGTTATACCAGAAGAAAATGAAATGATTTTAGACCTTATTTATTGAAGAAAATAAAAACGGCCAGTGTTTTTCATTACGAACTTTTTTTTAAATTAACAAACTACAGAGATGGAAAACATTTAAGAGAAGGTTATGTGGAAATCTAGGCATTTACAGGGTTTACGACCTGTCATTAGCTGGTTTAAGTGGCAACATTATTCTACATTTCTTCAATTCTTCCGCTGGCTGATTTGGGTGAAGTTAAAGAGCTAAAACCCTTATTGTTGAGAAGAGATTCATCTAATTGAATTATTTCACATACTAAACAACGCCTGAAAACAATTTTCCAATTATTAAACTGCTTCTTGGACCAGTTAGTTATTTCACAATACTTTGAGTTTGTCCAAATGTTTAAAGACAAACTACTGGATTTCACTCTCTAGGGAGTCATTAAGTTTAATAAATTACAACAGAGATGGAGAAATTGTTAAAAACATAACTAATAATAATAACATCAGGTATGTATAGTTTTAAAACTTTTCTCTATGTTTCTAAATGTTTTTCTTTTTTGCTTTTTCGTATTTATGGATATATTTCATTAATATTTTTTATTATGTATTTACACATGTATGTATATGTACATATGTACTTTTTTCTGAATATTTATGTTCTGTGTATAGGTTATGGGCAATTTATGCCGTTTATATAAAAATAAATAAATTTTCTACTTTTTAATCAATTGTATTTTTTTTATTTTGTTTATTTAAATTTTACGTATTTGATAAAGGCAGCAGAATACAATATAACAAACATATTAAAAGAACAGGTAGAGAGAATAATTCATAGGTAGAAAATGTCATTTAGTTATATTCCAATTAGAGTATGAATGAATAAAATACAATTTCAATTTTTTACTTATTTCAGTTATCTCATAACACCCGGTGGGATTTTTTATCATGGCCTTCGCTTGTAAACGGTGAGCGTCTATTAACGAACAAAGGCAAAAAAGCCAATTACCCATGAATTGAAAGGCCATTAACTGTATTTATTTAAATAAATTTTATGGAAGGGAATGCAGAAATCTAGGCATTTACTGTGCTTATGATCTCTCATTGGCTGGTTTAAGTGCCCACTTTACACAATTTGTTGATTCAGCCGAAATTAGGTAAATTAGACTGAGGGTGATAGACAAATTGGATTATATATACTGAGGTTGCTTTAACGTTCATATGGGCATTGAAAGCAGTAAATGTAAATTCTAATGAAAAACGCGGATCTCTTGTAAACGAAGAATAAAAAAAAAACGGTTCATTAGATCTAAAAAAAATAGTTTTTGAATTTTTAATGTATTTTATGTTTATTTCCTTAGTTTCAACGAAGTGAAAATATTTTTTTGCATCTACCAACGTTTTTTTAGGGACGCATACTGTAGTATCTCTTGTTTTTTTAGGAAGTAAACTATTGTACAAACCCTTGCGATATTTTTTGCAGGACGAAAGATATAACCGGAAGCGGCGTTTGGTATTAGTTACGATTATGTTCTGCGGACTAGACAGACGTCCGCCACGTGCATTGTTATTTATTTTTACGAAGCATTTTTTTGTATCTTTGTACTATGTATTTCAAAACGAATCCCACTTTTACGAAACATAAAAAAATGTAGCTAACAAGAACACAAAAATGTAATTTAGTCTTATAAACTTAATCTACACCACTTAAACTTGAAATTGTAATTCTTCGTTCAAAATTCAACGTCTATATTAATTTGCAAGAAATAAAGCAAAATGCTTGATAAAACAAGCCAGTTAATTAAATTATATATTTGTTCGCTTTTAATACTTATATTTTGTTTTCGAAATAATGTACGGAATAACAACGTTTATTATCAATAGTGCTACTTACGATTATATACATCGTTTTTAAGTATAAAATAATTATCTTGTGTTACACACTAAAATGCTGTATGTCATTTATATAATATTATACTATTACGTACGTCATTCATGTATGGTCATTATTTTGCTTAACGTCTTTTCCGATGTATAATATCGTATGTGGATTTTTACAAACACTGCAAAGCATTTTGAGATTTTGTAAGCCAATATTAAAAATACATAAAAATAAGTACGTTTAACTTTAATAACGTTTCAAAGCGGTCGGTATTTAGATTTATACTGGATAAAAATATTTTTTAATCCTTCTAAAATCGCTATTTGTGGGTTACGATATTTATTTATTTTTATTTATTTAATTTTACAATACGCCCAAGGGGCATTTACAAAAAATATACAGGTAAGTACAAACATAGTAAGTTATAATTAAAAAAGATAAACCACGCTTTTTTGTATACATGTGAAAACAATAAAAAGCATACTGCCATGCAAAAAAAAAAGTAAAACTTTACATAGTAAAAAAGAAAAAAAATATATGGATATAAGAAAAGTAATTGAATTAAAAAGCAAATTGTAAATATATATACTTAAACGTATAAAAAAAATGGTATTAACAAATTATTGTTAAAAACAAATAATAAAAATTAGTTAACAGTAAGTATATATAAGATAATAACATAAAATCTGGTACCCAAAAATATTTAATACATTAATTTCAAAAAAAGATAATAATAAAAAATAATACACATCAAAAACAGAGTAAAAATTGTGTGAAAAAGGAAGTTTTATAACGACATTAATAATTAGTTTCAAACAGTGCATTTAAGAACGTTTTAAAATGGATAATTGTCGTATTAAAAATGTCTATATCACAAGTAAATTTGTTGGCTAAGGAATGTAAACGCGTAAATATTATATTATACGTAAAGTGTCGATATTAAGAAATAGTTTTGAATTATTGCTGAGGGCACTATAGAAATAGCTCATATCCTTGAACATGACACGCTTTCGTAAAATAATTTTATTGAATTTTTTATCTCCAATGTAATTATTATATGAAAATATTTTCGAATTTATGAGTAAACTTTTGATATGCTAGGGTGATTACTTGTTATAACATTCGGTTAAGTTGGTAGTTTGTGAAAAGTTTATTGACCGTAAAAAATACTTTTTCTGGACTCTGCTATTGTAATGCATACATCTTCTTCTTCTTTTTCCACACCCGCTTCTAGGTGGAGTATTTGGATATCATCAGACGCCTCCCTAAGACCCTGCTGCTAGCCAATACTCGCCTTCTCCTACGTCAATCCCGCGTTTTCAAATCAAATCAAGTTGTATTAAACTCGATAAATTTGAGTGAATAATTTAATACTAGGAGGCAACAGTCAGCCAGCGCCGAACATTACATGGTAATAACCTCGTGATTCATTTTTAAATTGTGTCTGAATATAATTTTGCTGAGGAATCAGGTCGAATAGTGCACACGTGCGTAGGCAAATATGTTAATTTATTTATTTAACATTTTGTACATAATGTTATTTGTACATTGGCGGGCTTTTTGCCAAATGGCAATTTTTTCCAACCAACCAATAAAATAAAAGTTTTATTTATATAATTCAAGTTACAGAGCATATTCAATAGAAAATATATATGTATATATATATTAAAAAGCTAAAAATATATAAAAATAGAAATAAACGTATTTGTTTATAAATTGCCTTAAATCAAAACTATTACTCAATGGGAAAAAGGAAAAAAGAGGAAAGAGGAAAAAGGAAAGGAGGAGAGATTAAGAAAGAGAAAGGAGATGTTTCTTCAGACGTGATTTAAACGATTAAAATATACCTACATGGTAAAAAGGGTCAACAGATATCGCAAGAAAATTTTAACGACTTTCAAACTTTTCGACTTGTTGTATTGCATTAGTATATCTTAGCTAGCCTTTTGCATTATTTGCGTACGGCAAAAACACCAGATGCGCCTCCAACTTAAAATAATAATTAGATGATTTATGGATAACCACTTACCGACTATTTCATGTCTATCAGTTAGAAGACGTAATCGTCTTTTCGTTAAAACACTTATTACACGAACATACAAATCCCACTAAACACTTTTTATCCATAGCAGTTGCACAAAAATATAAAACCAACTTGCTGGTAAGATATTTGCTATTAGAAGCTAACACTACGGGCAGAGTTCATTTTTTTATTTATTTTTATATTTTAGGAGTAATATTATTAAAAAAATTAGAGTATAGGAAGAGAGGAGAATAAATTTAGTACCTATAAGATGACCATAACAATAGAATATGTATAATGGGCTATATTGAAATGTTATTTGATTATTCAGTAAAGGGATATTAATTTTTAATGGGAGTGTTATAATGGTTCAAAAATGATCAAGATACGCTACGATTAGTGTACCAATACAGTGCCCTTTGCACCATTTGGTGCGGTAAGAGAATAATGACGGTGCTGATGATTTGTATGCACTTATTTCAATGTTGATCACAAAATCAATTTTAAAATTATTAATTAGAATTCATTTATAAAAAACATTACGGTATACATAAAAATGAAAGAAATTTAATATTATTATTTCAAAAAGAAATATCACTGAATTGATACAATTTTCGATAAATTCAACATATGAATTGAGCGTAGTTATGCAAAAAGCAGACAGTCCACAATTTTGAAAAAATTAGATATTGGATATTGGTGTTATCGGTGCAGTCAAGTCAATTCTATGTTCTGCTAAAAACAGACAGGCCGCTTTCATACAAAAAAACCGTAATCATCACCCCCTGAAAATAATGTCGATCACAGAAATGGCTTTTCTTAATTTGCAAAAAACACCCACGGCACCAGAAAAATCTTACGGTACTTACTTACCTACTGTTAAAAAACGTAAAAAAAAAACAAATGTATTTATTGCTTATCATTTGTCAAAGTTAAAAACATTCCAATGGTTATGTAGATTTGATTATTCACTCTTTTCATAAAAGTGCTATTATCTCAGTTTCATTTTTCTATGGCTGGGTGTTTTCTGCATAACTACGTTCAATTGCGCAATTTGTTTTTTTTTTTAAATACTTCAATTTTCATATATTTTTACGGAATAAAAAGAAACTGTACTCTAAAATAATGAATTACAGAAGATGTAATTTTAGATTTATCATTATTAGTCAATTCATCTGGTGGCAATTAAACTTTTCAAAAAAACAATTGTTTCATTCTTTTTAAAAAAAAACCCAAAATAAGGCTCAAAATACATTTTTTTTCTATTTAGGAACAATTTCTGTTTTCCATTGAGAGAAATAAACTGTTTAAACATATTTTTTTTTTTCAATGTCTGAACTTCAGAATATTCTATCTTTTGCTTAAGGTAACACAATGTTACATCACCACGCGTAGAGGATTTTCTTAGTACAGCATTTTCAGAGTTGAAAAGACGTATTTGCAAAGCGCATTATGTATCTGCATGAAATATTTTTCTTACATAAATACAAACCTGCAATTTTATTTCATTATTTCGATTCGAATAATCATAATGCATTGTTTCATGCACCATTTAGAGAATAATGATGAATGTGAAAAACTGAAGAAATATTTTCCTTTCCCATATATTTCTCTTTTCCTTTGAATAAAATTACGGTCTAATATTTAAGTGTTTGCTCGTTTATTTATTTTAAAAAATACATTTATTTAAAATATATATATATATTTGCCATCTTATGAATAATTCATAAATTCCCATTTTGGCGGCAATTTTCAAAGAGTTTCTTCTTCTTCTTCACGTGTCATGTCGGGTCCCCCCGACGTTGACAGTCACTTGGAAGAAAGCTTCCCCATCCTAAGCAGCGCAAAACAGCTCCTCCACAGTTCTAATCCTGGTCCATGCTCGGATGTTTCGAAGCTAGGAAAGCTGTTTTCTTCCGACCCCTCTACGCTCCTTGATCTTCTCCTTTATGACAAGCTGAAGTATGGTAGATTTATCACCTCTCAACACATGGCCAAAATATAAGATCTTACGGAGTTTAATAGTGGTGAATAGTTTTCTATTAGCATCAACTTTACGTAATACTTAATTGTTGGTTATCATTTCAGTCCAAGATATTCCTAACATTCCAGGTGGATACACATTTCAAATGCTTTAAGGCGGCTTATAATATTAACTTTTAGAGTCCACGCCTCTACACCGTACAGTAAGACTGACCATATTTAATATTTGATTATTTGTTGTCTCAGCTTAAGGTTTATATTATAGTCACAAATAAGATTTTTCATTTTGTTAAATCCTGTTCGGGCTGCTTCTATTTTGCATTTTATCTCAATGTCGGGGTCTAGATTTTCTGTGATGATACTGTCTAAGTACCTGAACTGTTTCACTCTCTCAATATTGTCACCTTTAAGTTAGAGATTTTTATTAAGGTAGCTCTCTTGGCTAAAACCATAAGTTATGTTTTGTTTCCATTAATATTAAAACCAAAACGTTCACCGACGGAGTTAATCTTATCAAGGAGTTTTTGAAGGTCTTGTATATTTTCTGCAATTAGAACGGTGTCATCTGTATATCTAATATTATTGATGGCTACACCGTTTACCTTCACTCCGAGATTTGTACCATGCAGAGCTTCTTTGAAGACCAAGTCAGAGTACAGATTAAACAAAGTAGGCGAGAGAACACAACCTTGTCGGACTCTTCGCTGAATGGGAATACCTTGTGAAGTATTTTCATTTTCCAGTTTAGAAATAGCGCAAAGAATTTAATAAATTAAATTCACATTCAAAAAATGGGAATTGAATTGTGTTAGAAACCTCGGACTCCATTACTCGGATTGGTCTAATATTATTTTGTTTGTTCACATTTTTATTGAAAGCAAAAAATATGTATTTAGTCAATTAAAATAAATAAGTTAAAGAAAGTGCTATTTTACAGTCAACTCTCTAATGTGCAAATAGATTTTTGACAATTAAAACGACCAACACACATCGTCACTTTTACTAGTAAAGATTCAAAGAATTGACCAAGTAACATTTTACTTGTAGGTAGATGTCACCGGTGAAGAGTTAGTTAGAGTTAGTGGTTAGTAGTTCGTAAGTACGTATACGTTTTGTATTTGACAGATATGGTTTTTTTTATAAAAAAGTTAATTATTCAAATTTATTCTTTAGATTATTACGTAACACTTCTTAATTATTTGTTTTTTTTAATTTATTTTGAATTTTTGTGTTAATTTAACCTTTATAAATATTTAAAAATCCTCAAAACATAATTTATAGCACTCTGCCATAGCACTCTGCTATTAACAGCTCCCCGGGGAGTTGAATCCAGTCCTTGTCTACAAAAATTTGGACAAACTCAAAATATTGTTTATAAATTACCTGGTCCATGAAGAAGTATAAAAATTGAAAAAATAATATTTTCAGGCGTTGCCTAGTATGTAGGTGAAATAATTCAATTAGATGAATCTCACCCGCATAAATAAAGGTTTCAGCTCTTTAACTTCACAAACATCAACAGATGAAAGAATTGAAGGAATATAGATGTTCAAATATAGGCAGAATGGTGAATGTTACACAGTGTGTAAAGTGGCCACTTAAACCAGCCATTGACAGGTCATAAGCCCTGTAGATGCCTGGACTTCTATATTACCTTCTCTTAAATATTCTTCATCTCTGTTGTAATATGTTAATATAAACAGCTTCCCGGGGAGTTGAATCCAGTCCTTGTCTACAAAAAGTTGGACAAACTCAAAATATTGTTCATAATTTATAGCCATAAAATAAAATAAAATACTATCTCCCTCAATGAACAAAACAAAAACGATTATCTGCAAAATTTCAAGACAAAAAGTTTTTAAATTTTTTATTTTATTTAAAAGTGATAATGTTTTTAAAATACGTTTATATTAAAGTTGAAAGTATCGTTCATATAATGTAAAATTACCAACCACCTAATTTAGCCAAATTTATATTTTTTTCGTTCTCTCAAAAAGCAGTTCTTAAAATATTTTTCTTACAATAAAACGTTATTTATTAATATTTAAGGCGGTTGCTAGAGTTTCATTACGTGTTAAATTATAAATCATATCGGAACGATTTATTTTATTCAAATGGTTGCCTTTTACAGCTTTCATTTCCAAAACAAATTTGTCCGTATGTTAAGTATGTCACTTTAGTAGGATCAATGGAATAAATACAATAAACTTTCCAATAACCTCCACGGAGCAACTTTGAAGTTTCCTAAGAGTTATATGCAAATGAAAGAATACATTAAATTATTTGAAGGATCCAGAGCAAAAAATCCTGATTTATAATTTTGTGTTTTAAAAAACGTTTTCCAAATTCAAACTGAATTTTTTTCCCTTTTAACTGCGTGATCGTAACGCATTAGTATTTTTTGTACTTTTTAATGAAAATAATTAACAAATTCAATACGCGTAATATTAATTTGCGTTGGTTGCAGTATTTGTCAGAAAAAATGTTTTTCAAAAAAAACAACTTTTTAACCCTCTTTTTGGTGATGTGTATGTAGTACAAATTGCATCTAATAACTTAAATATCTCTTAAAATATAACATATTCTGGATTTATTTTTTTTGGTATTCCTCTGTTATACATTTACGTATTGGTTATTTAAAAAAATTAAATAACTAATACTTATTGATAACAGAAATATCAATAAATCACTAATACAATAAAAGGTTTACTCATATGTTGCATGTTGCGGCGTATGATGTAAAAGAGAATCATAAATACTGATCGCGCCTTTTGCCCGTTAGCAGATGCACGGTCAAAAATAGCCGATTCGCGGAATGCGTTATCTTGTGTCCACTTTGCTACGGAACCCAAAATACAATGATTGCAATTCCTTCCTTATTATGGGTTCTGGCACTTTATTGCTAGTACTTCATTCGTGGCAGTCAGGATCAGATCCGATCATGATGTCAGGAAGGAGGGGCACTTGAAGAATTACGCACACACTAGATTAAATACTTATTGAAGGCAAAATATCTTTTTGCGATTGCGGTGAGAATATGAGAAATCACATGTACACACGGTTAGTTTAGTTGTTGTTCTGGCGCCGAAACAACATACGTACCCACGATAGGAAAAATGCAACATCTTAACCAATGTCTCGTAGGTAGTAAACAAATCCGAAGGCCTCATCCCAGCAAATGTGTCATATATATCAATGTGTGCACATAGATTCAATGTGGCGTAACCATATACTATTATTTCACACACTATTTACGTCTCACTCTCGATACTATTTTCGGGAACGAGAGAGACAAATTCACGCGTCACACGCGCTTACACGTGCTAGATGCCAATTATAAGCCATTCTAATTTCGTCAGAGGTAGTTTCTTCGTTCGCATTGCAAGCACATAAAAAAGGGTTTTTTCCAGGTTTTAGAAATTAAATTTAAAATACCATTACTTTTAACTTCAATTGCAAACAATTGAAAAAATTGCCTTTGAATATTCCATTTATCCGATTTAAAATATCTTATTTTTTGTGTAAGGATTACACAGCACCGTAATGCGTGGATGTTTTTGGCTCAGTAAGGGAGTGTTAATTTGATACGTGCCGTCTAGAACTCTCAATCTATACTCAGTCAAAACATAATGCCAATTAAACTTTTATTTAAGGCTAAAACACCTGTTTAATATACAGGTTAGAAATTCTGGCACCTAAAAAAACTCAAAACACGAGATTTCTTAATTTTTAGTGTAATTGCTTGAGAATAATACTCGATTTGAGGAGGTTTGATTTTGAGAAAACACAAAACAGCATCCTATAACGAACGCCTTGAAGGTGCAGTGGTAGATCCACAGCACTGATCACTTTATGTTCAATGCATAGAGTTAAGAGTAGTCCAGAAACCGCATACACACATCAAACAGAAGGCTACTAAACTACTCATTAATGAGTAGGTTTACATTTTGACCCATTAGTTTTTTTGTAGATGTCGCTCAGTACGCAACTCCTGATTTGAATTCAACTATGCCGCGTTGTGTCCTTTTAAAGTGTAAAAATACTGCTACAATCTTAAAGAAACAGGATGCAATCACATTCCATGTGTAATTAGCAAATGAATGTGTATGTAACAAATGCATTACTTAAAAATTGAATTATTTTTCCATCTGTCAGATTCTCGAAGAAACAAAATGAACATTTTATTAGTGTTGCCAGAATAGTAATTTTTTACCCTACTTTGCTCGTCTAATGAGAGAACTAATGAAAATTGGATCTCGGATTAAGCACCTCTATCGTGGACATTTGACTGACATTATCTTAAAAACATCAAATATTATTGAACATGATATAAAAATATCCGTTTCATGTAAAATAAAATTTGTTTTACATTTAGAGTTTAAAGTTCATTAATTCAATTACTCTTATTAAATGACCCTTTACTTATCTTCTCTGTTGTGTCAATCAATATTTCCGGGTGCACAATAAAATTTTAGAAAATTGACAGATTGCTTTTTTTTACCTTACATTTGTGTTATAATTATATTTTTCCCATCGTTCAACATTACACGGCGGCATCACGTATGCGCGCGGTAAAAGTAAGGCATAGTGGGGAAATTATTGGACACAGTCCGATGTATTCAAATATGATTCTACGCTCCTTCTTGACTACTATTATTAATTCTTACTATTCTTAATTCTTTTTTTTTTCATGCTAGGCAAACACGCTGACTATTCGACCATTATTAGCGGTTTCCAATTTCCGTAAAAAGTTGGTCAATTTTAAACACATACAAACATTTGAACATCTCAAAATGTCGTTAAAAAACATTACTATAAACGTAAAAATTGACCTTATACCTTCCTCTACTGTACCATTTGCAACCCACGCAATTTTCTTTACTGATTTATTATTTTCTCGAATTTCAACTTATGAATTAAAGCGATCTTAAAAAGTACATGTTTGATATAAAGTTTAGTGGCAAGATGTCACGTATTGTGCGCAATGTGCATCCTTGTACTCCTACGTAATCAACCGCCTTTTACTCTAAATTATTTCAATTTCATGGCTATAGTTAATACAAACTATGTGTTTCGGATTCATTATCTTTTATTAAAGTGTCAAGCCACTCCTTCCTTTGATTCCGGTGGTCCTTGTTTTGAATCCCAATGTACCTCCCTCCCTGACGGCGAGTCAAAAAAGCAACGCGCGCGAACAACAACGAAAACCGTACCGCGAGCGTGACCAGTGATTCGAATCACCAACATACACGAAACGTTCAAAGTGTCTTGTGCAAACGATAACGGTGTTTTTCTGGACCAGTGCCAAAGGGAGGAAATCGTAAGTCCTTACTCCTTTCATTTATTCCAGGATTGACACTCAAAACAATAACGTCAATTAGTTTACATAAAGTCTAACGTTCTCTGTTTTCTTCGAACACGCGTATCGCGAGAGGGCAGGCCTTAATAGGATAAGTTGTAAAATAGGAGCATAGGCGGTGTCTTAAGTTTTTATGAATAGGTATTCGAACATTCTGCGGAAAAAACTGCACGTCAAACTGATTTTACTAAGCAAAAATCGAAAAAAATTGCGTTTTGTTGTTCCGTTTTCCACACTCCAAAACTGAACCATTTTGGTTTTGTTTTTGAGAAAGAGTATCAAAATAAAATTTCCTGTGTTGGTAAGTTTTCCGTTTTTAAATATTATTTATCACATTTGTTTACCGTAAAACCGAAGACGTAAGATGAAACTGGGCACTTTTTGTGTTTTTGGATAGTTCTAGCTCTCACAGGAAACAATTTATCAAAAAATAAAGCGATAGTGACACACCCATGCTAAATATCTATGGTCTGCAAAAAATCACTTCTTTAGTGTCTATATAGTAGCTATCGCTGAATTTTTATTTTATTTATTTATTATCATATTATATATATTGCTTTGCCTATCTAACTAGAGTTATTTACCTCGTTCTAATCCAGTCAATAAAATATATATATAAATAACAGTAATCATTACATAGAAGAAAAAAAAGATATTAGACATAGGAAAAAACATTGTAAAAAATATATTTTAGAACCCAGTAAATAAGTGTTAAAAAACAAATGTCATATAAAAAACATAGTAAAAAACAAAGCAATTTTTTTATTTTATAATTTATTGAAAACTTCACGTACAAAGAATAAGAACTTTGGCGGACTTATTGCTAAAAGCAATATATTCCAGCTAACCAATTATATTTATGTAAAGCAAAACACATATTCAAAAAAATGTAAGGTAAAAGATGGAATAAAAAAATATGTGTATATATAGTAAAAACAGACTGTTGCCTGGAATTTGTTGTCTCGTGGTACTGGAAGAAACCTTACAAAAAAATTACCTTATGCATTATTTTTGTGAAACAAAAACGCCGGATGGCCCTTGGGGACCTCAAACAAAAGTAATAGTTATATTAATTATGATGTTTCCTAAAACGGACGCCTAGACACTTAAACTCTCGAGTATCGTCACCGGCGTAACCCATATTGACAAAAACCATATTACGATTATCAACCACGAAGTTAGGAATACAACGGCCGAATGTGTTATGTGTTTGGATAATTTATATAGGGCCATTTTTGTGAAAATCACCTCGAGGGCGCTGTACAGTAAATAAATATCCCAGCACGTCTTGCAGCTACAGAGCGCACGGACAGTAAAAAATCTAGCCTCTATTTACATTTAAAGTTTAAGTGATATTTGAAAAAACGAAATAAAAAACAAATTTATAAAAATAGAAGTTTATTAGTTAAATAAATTAATTAATTCTTAATCACTTAGTTGATTCGAAATAGAAAAAAAGATTTTTCCACACTAACAACACTAGATTAAAAACAAAAAAAAATTAATTACATTGTTTGTTAAATTTATTTATTTTTTTTTTTTAATAAACAATTAACAATACATTCAGTATAAAAATGGGACACGTAAGGTTGAACTTGCCAAAAAAGAGTCTGGCTCTTGTGTTTGGCAAGTTTACAAAATAACATAAAAAAGAAACAAAAAATGCAAAACAAAATAATAATAATAGAATAAATAAAAAATTAAACAATTTTTAAAAAATTGAGAAAATATAACACTAAAACATATTTTAAAAAAAAACACAAAATTTATAAACACAGGCATATATTAAACATACATCTCCATTTTCAAAATACAGTTAATGTTAATTATGTCAAGAAGCTTTTCTTTAATTTATCCTTAAATTTTCCGTAATTTATTTCTTGACGTAGATTTTGTGTTAAATTATTAAAAAGCTTCCGTCCTATGTAAGTATAATGATCTTTGGCTGTGGTAGATTTAGTTCTCTGTAGAACAAGGCATCCTGTTCTTAACCTTAATGGATGAATGGATTATTTTTTTGGATCAAATGAAGATAATTGGTGGCCATTAGGTAACCTTTTAAGACATTTGACCTTTAGGGTAGTGTTACTGAATAACTATTATGATCAATTATTAAGGCATGATCTTGTGACAAAGAAAATTATAAGATCAATCAAAACATCAATCACTCGAAATGATACGTTTGACGTTGAATTTTACCTCATATGAAATAATGAACGAATATTTAATGAAACGCACACCACCTACATTTGCCTAGAACTTGATATGACATGATTTTAATCAAAATCGTGAACAAGCAGATAATATATCTTTGAACAGTCTGAAAATTAGGTATATATTTTTTATTAATATCCCTACAGAGATGAGGTAGAATTTTTTCAAATTCAGGATTATCGATATTCGAGCGTTTACAGGGCTTATGACCTATCATTGGCTGGGTTAAGTGGCCACTTTACGTTTTTACAACATTCCCCATTCCGCTTATTAGCGAATATCGACACAGGTAACATTTTGATTTTTGTATATATATCTTATTAAATGAGAAACCATTCACTAGCGTGTTGGAGCGCCATCTATGTATTGATATTGAAGTTAAGTATTTTTAATTAGCATATTACTTTATTTTATGTATTTAAGACTCTTCCGAGTTAAATTAAGTACTAGTAATCGCCTGCAGATGATTCTGCAATTTATTTATACACATATTTTGACCAGATCTTATTACACAACATTATTTTTTGGTATGTGTATTTTTGTACATACACAAATCTGGATTTCTCCCGAGGGGGAGTAGGTATATATTAAAAAAAATATATATATATATACCTACTCCCCCTCGAGAAATCCAGATTTGTGTATGTACAAAAATACACATACCAAAAAATAATGTTGAAAATTAGGTGTTGAATAAAAGCAAATGAAATTAAATTCCCATTTGTTGTTGCGCTGGCAATATTTTTTCAACAACTTTTTTCTTTAAGACTACACAACTTTGAACCAACAAAACGAATTGAAATATTTTAAAAAATAAGATGACGTCATCATCATTATCATTTCCTTTCCGTATCTAACGGTGCATAGGGCGTTGCATTATCACATCAATCGCAGCGTATCTTGATCATTTTTGTTGCATAAAGATAAGATGATCAATCTCACGCTTCAGGTACCCGTCCAGGGACTATGAAAATTTTTTAGTATAAAAACACCCTTTTAAATAAATATTTCAGATCAACCATGTCGGGAATCGAGCCCAAACCTCTTGAATAGTAGGCAAACGCGCCGACAGTGGTATTATTAATTTCTGATATCAATAAAAAAATATGTATCGTTTTTGGGTGATCCCGTGGATTCGTTTCAACATTTCGGTTACCATTGCAGATGCCATCTTCATGGTTAACTGAGTGCATGAGCCATTTTTAGGGTAGACTCATTAAAATTCACTCAGTTAACCTTAAAGATTGCAGAATGTTTGTAGAGGTTATATCTTTTATCTTCACAAATTCGGCCACATAACCGAATATCGCACGCAACTACACTGGCTCAGTATCAGGCAAAGAAGAAACATTCACATTTTATCACTTCTTTACAATATTTTAAATAATCCCACTTTGCCTGGTAATCTGAGAGAGCTCTTCTAACCTCTATCACAACACGGACTATCTTTTCGTTTTAGTAACGAGAGAACCATTTTAATACCCTTTCATCGCCCGAATTTTCTTGCCTCCTCTTTTACAGTAGTAGCTGCTCAATTATGGAATAATCTACCCACTAACGTTCTTTATTTACATTTAAATCAAGCTTAAAATGTCACTATCTAAATATTTAAGTTGATCCTTTGTCCTTCCCCTTTCCTTCCCATCCCCCCTCCTCTCTTCATAGTTAATTGTTAATTTTTTTGATGTATTTTGATTTTGTTAATCTTTGTTTTCAATTTTGTATAAAATTGTAAGATTCAATAGGTCCATGTACTTGTAATTTTCTCAAACTGAACGGTTTGGATAGGTTAGAAGAAATTGCCGGAAGGCAATATACCCGCCCTTGTATGTATATAAATAAGATATGTATGTATATTTTTTTTTTTGCATTATTTGTTTCGTTTTAATATTTTTTGTAAACTTGCCGAACACAAGAGCCAGACTCTTTTTTGGCAAGTTTAACCTAAGTTTTCCATTTTTTTACTAAATGTATTGTTTATTTATGCTAATAAAGGTTTATATTAAAAAAAATATATATATTTAAAGTGTAAAATAAATAAATAAGATGGCTCTTGCAATGGTAGCCGAAACAAACCCAACTTGTACGGGATCAACCAAAAAATAAACATTTTTATAACAGTGACTGAAAACCCACGCACCTATCTAATAAAATGAAGGGTAAAAAAAAAACATTAAGGGGTACATGGTATTATAACAATCTCCTTATTTTATTCGCATTTTTACTAAACATTCTAGATTACGCTGATGTTTCCATGACTGATTTAAGCTGTAAGCAACCCGATAAACTTAAACGACTTCAGAATCCATGCAAGGTATATTTTTGGTCTCAGGAAATATGACCACATTTCTGATTATCGTAGGCCACTGAAATGGCTTAAAATTAGACAGCGGAGAGACCATTACTCCCTTTCACTTCTGTTTGATGTACTTCATTGTCCTAACTTTCCTATATACCTCGGTAAAAAAATTCTACGCTTATAAATTTATGGTTTATAACTTCGTTCTTATTCTCAAAATACTCTCTTAATACCCATCCACAATTCTTCTTTCTTATCTAACTCATATAGTGTCATTACTGGCCATGCGGCTCAACTGTGGAATCATCTCCCATCCACCACCAAAGATGTTACTACAGTCTCTCTGTTTAAATAACGTCTAAAAAAAATCTCCTTTATTTTCCTAATCTTCCTTTCCTTATTCCTCTTTTTTTCTTTTTTCCGATTGAGAAATATTATTTATATATGGTACTTTATATAAACATATAATTATTTGTACTTTTGTTTATCTTAGACTTTTTTATTTTTACTTTCTATCGAATATGCTTAGTAACTTGAATCATAAAAATAAAACTTTTGTTGGTTGTTTGGAAGAAATTTCCATTTGCCAATAAGCCCGCACAATGTACAATTAACATTATGCACAAGAAGCTAAATAAATAAAACATGCATAGTTCAATAGTCCAATACATGAAGGTAACTTAACCAGCCAGCCCAGCCACAATGAATAATGTAGTTCAAAATACCTTAAAAGTCAATGGTTTATTTCCACTCTGCTAGAAATCGAACCCCAGTCCTCAAGAGTGGTAGGTGACCATGTCAACTACTTCACAACGAGGCGGATTTATCCTTACCCGATTTTCTTATTCAAGATTATACATGAGAGCAGCCATCGAGTCAAAAACACTCATCTAAGATTCTGGTTCTATTTCACACACAAAATTGTATTTTTTATCCACCTATACGCAAAAGAAACATAAAACAGGAACCTGGTTACCCGAAATTACATGATATATTTAAGCTGCCTTGACTTTTATACATATTTTCCTGTTAAAAACATTATCCATTTCTTTTGAGATAGGTATCTGACCATCTCAATAAAACCCCTTAAGCTTTAAAGCCAATGTTTCTTTCCAAAGATTTTGGGCTAACTAAAAATAATATTGCCTATAAAAATTCACTGTTTTTTGTAACCGTATTTTGTTATGCTTGCAAAAGCACTTACTAAAATACAACAACTACAACTATCACACCATCTTCCCAAAGAAGTAGACAGAGAGGATGGAACGTCACATGCGTTAATTTTAACGTAAATTCATTTTCTGTCCTTCTGATACCTCGTCACATATTCTACTGAGGTATTAACAACTTTAAGGTTTCAGCTCTTTAACTTCACAAACATCAACAGATGAAAGAATTGAAGGAATATAGATGTTCGAATATGGGCAGAATGGTGAATGTTACACAGTGTGTTGGTCAGGTCATAAGCCCTGTAGATGCCTAGACTTCTGTATTACTTTATCTTGAATGTTCTTCATCTCTGTTGTAATATGTTAATTAACAACCTACTTTTCAATTTCATTGATTTTGGAAATGTGTTTATCTGACTATGCCATGTCTTTCTTAGTCACCTTCGTCCAACGATGCCTTTCACACTCGACATACATATTTGTTTATTTATTTCAACACTATCCAATTGCTTTAATTAAATGTAGTTATGCAGAAAGCAACCAGTCATAGAAAAGTGAAACTGAGATTATAACACATTTGTAAAAAGAGTGAATAATCAAATCTACACAACATTTGGAGTGTTTTTGAGTTTGATGAATGATAAACAATTAAAACATTAGTTTTTTTACATTACAAACAAGAATCCAATTATGTATTTGACCAGTTATAATGATATTTAAAGTACCGTAAGATTTTTCTATAGTGTAATTGTCAGTGCGTTTGTCTACCATGCAAGAGATTTCAGGTTCGATTCCCGACACGGTTGATAAAAAATGTTTATTTAAAGGGGTGTTTCTATACTAGAATATTTCATAGTCCCTGGATTGGTATCTGAAGCGTAATACTGATCATCTTACCTTCATGTAACAAAAATGATCAAGATACGCTGTGATTGGTGTATCAATGCAGTGCACTATGCATCATTAGGTTCGGGAAGGGAAAAATGAAGATTTTTCTACTGCTGTGGGTGTTTTTTGGAAATTCAGTAATGCCGTTTTTGTGATCGACACTACTTTCAGACAATGATAATAACAGTTTTTTGTTTGAAAGCGGTCTGGCTGTTTTTAGCACAACATGGGAATGACCTTACTGCACCCGATAATACCAACATCTCTTTTTTCAAAATTGTGGACTGGTTGCATTCTGCATAACTACGTTCAATTGATCAAAAAATTATACGGGTTCAGATTTTTTTTTTTGATTTTTTTTCAATTTTACACACATGCTTAAATTTCCACCAAACTGCAACCGTATTTTCGCAGAGATTTCTCTCTTTAAATCTTCAGCAACATAAACAATACAAAATATTATTCACAAAATAAAAGTAAGAAAAATAAAAAAGATAGGGTAGGTGATATAGAAATTGTAAATGCTACAGTAATTGGACATTCTAAATCAAACGGTCAAAAATAAATAAATGTGTCTATTTTATGGTGAAGATAATTTCTTACGTACACTTATTTCTGACCATTAGATTTAAAGTGTCGAATAACTACAGCATGACCAATTACTCTAGCAACCACCCTACCTAACCGTTTTTGGGAAACGACAATTAAAAAAAGGAAACACGTAATACTGTTTTTGGCAACAAAAAAATTAAAAAAATGCTTTTCTTCGAACTGAATTTAAAATTGTAGAAAAAAGTTTTCAAAAAAACTAAGTTTCATTTTTATCGATTATTTTTTACCCTCATCAGGCAGTCTATTTAAGATGCGTGGCAGAATACTTGTCCTAGTTCAGCCTCCGTAAGAATTTACCGCCCTTTTTTCTGTAAAATTTTCCTTTAGTTTTTGGCGCGCTCTATACATACGCGAGGGATATTGGCAAAATACCCCAAAGGAATTTTCCCGTTATCGAGCGATAAAAAAATCATGCTTCGTTTGTTCAAAATATTACACGTATCAAAGATGTTTATAATAATTTCGACAAAAAAAATATTAATTTGCGTTTATTACCAAATCTTCATTGAATTAAAACTAGAAAACGCAATATTTTTGTATTACTTAATGTTTGTTGACGAGAAATGGATTTAACCCAAAAAGTAGTAATCAAGATCAACAGAGATGGAGAGCAATATAGTGAATTTTGCGCATGGTGAAAACTAGCCAATGACGAATTGAACGCAGTTATGCAGAAAACAGCCAGCCATAGAAAAGTGAAACTGAGATAATAGCTCCTTTGTGAGAAGAGTGAATAATCAAATCTACTCAACAGTTAGAATGTTTTTGATTTTGGCAAATGATTAACAATGAATACATAATTTTTTTGGTACTAAAAACAAGAATTTTTACCATGCATTTGAATAGTGTTAATAAATTTAAAAGTACCGTAAGATTTTTCTAGTCCTGTGAGTGTTTTCAGCAAATTGATAAATTCCGCTTTTGTGATCGGCACTATTATCAGAAGGTGATTTTTACAGTTTTTTGTATGAAAGCGGTCTGGTTGTTTTTAGTAGAACATAGTATTGATCTTACTGCACTTGATAACACAAATATCTTATTTTTTTAAATTGTAGACTGGCTGCTTTCTGCATAACTACGTTCAATTACAAACACCGTAAATTCATAGACTTTCAAAGTCTTTTCTCAAAAATATTCCGCATGTCTGTTTTAATTGGTAAAACGGAAAATATTTTGAAATAAAAATAAATGAAATCTTAAAATGTGGGGTTTAAGCGATGGAACCGGTTTCGTTTACGAATTATTTTTAATTCATAGATTCATATTTTACTTGCCTTTAATTTTATTTACAAAAGTACCTTCTACAAATACTAAAGTCTAAGAAAGATAATTGATTTACTTTTGAAATGAAAACTTGATATGCTGAGTCTACCCAATTGTACATTCCAGTTTGTCGTTTTGACAAAAATAGCGTGGTGCAATCTCTTGAAACTTTACTAAGCATTTCTCTAAAATAGAACCGATAGCGATGACACAAACATTTTGTAATCTTCATATTTTTGTCACTGAAAATGGGACACGTATTTTTAGGGTTGACATTATCACCCCGCTTGAGAAGGCTTTGTGAATCTCCCCTGAAGGCTGGTTTGGGCGCAAATAAAGGAGATGCCGTAAAGCCTTTGTTTTAAGACTAAAAACCGTGCATTTTTCATAAGAAGCCGATCACGCTCGAAACCGCCTATGTAATATATATTTTCATCAAAGAAATTTTATGAAATGGTAAGTAAGTTTTTGGCTTTATTTAAATAATAAACTTGAAGGAAAGAATGCAAACAAGAAAATGGATTGTTGTACTTATCTACTATTATTATTATTATTTTATTATGTAAAAATCCTAAAAAAATAAATCGTATGAAAATAACTTATAAAATTTGATAAGAGAATCACAATTACTTTATAATTGTGTCAATTTTACATAGAGTTACCAAATGAAAAATATAACTTCTAACATCAAAATTGCGTACATATATTATAGTACCTATGTTAATTTATATTTTTTATGTATATGGCATATCTAGTCTTTGTAATTATTTCTTATTTCTGAAAGTTTAATCTTCCTCTTCTTCTCGGTTAAGATCGATTAATTTGGTATCAGCCAAAAGCTAACTCCTGAGACTTTGAGTTTCAGCTGTTCTTCCCTCTCCTTAGTGGTCTTCTAGGCAGACGGCAAACGGCCGGAATTTTGTGAGCAATGGTCAAGGGGATTTTAAAGCTTAATTAATGGAATAACGGATGTAATCTCTCCATAATCAATTTACTATGCAATAGGTATCGCAAATCCGTCTAACTTCTTGACTCTAGATTCTCCCTCTTTTGGGTTTTCCTGCGAGTGCCTTTAGTACTTTCATCTCTGACGTTCTGAGCTGTTACTTGGTTTTTCTATTTAGTTTTTCTATTTAGTTTTTCTACTTGGTTTTTCGTATTTTTTATTTTCTCTCTATCTATCCTCGCCTCTGTTGTATACACCATGATTTGGTCTGACACACGTTTTGTATATCCGATTTATGTTTTCAATAATCATGTGTTCATTGTATACGACATTTCCTAGGCATCCAGATGTTTACTAACTGAGATAGATATGTTATTATCATCACTATGACAGCATCATCTGTATGGCATGTGATGTAAATGACTTTATCTCCCTTAGTGGATTCACTCCTTTTTTTTATATTCTTAAAAACGTTTTTTTTATATGTATTTATTCTGCTTGTGTAGAAAAAGGTTTTAAGCGTATGTATTGTTGTTGTATATTAAGTTATAAAGGTGCTAAACTTGCTTGGTTTCTTTGTTGTTCTCAATATCTGTTATTTTCAAAATGTTAATATTATTTATGTCCCGAATCGAGTTATTGCAACTCCTGGGAATAAAATTCAATGTATTATACTTTGTGTTATATGATTTATAAATAAATGAGTTTTTTTTTTTAATCACTGCATATTACAATAGTATTTATGTTCAAAGCATTAACTTTAGGGTCAAACATTTTCATCAATGTTGGTAAATATTAGGGTTTAATCACTTACCATAAGTAAGTAACACGATAAGTAGTTTATTTTAAATAATAACGTTTATGAATGTTAATTAACCCATTAGAATATTTTTTTAATGTTGATGTTGACATCAAAACTATTAATTTGAATTTATTAAAGTTTTCAATACATTTTCAATTACTGATTTTAAACTGTTCACAATGATTTTATATTAGACTGTATTTACTTATGCATATATAAAAATATTGCTTACGTATAAACATTAAAACAATAAATCTACCATCATTATCGTTAAATTATTTACACTTTAGCCTCAAACTTATTCGCTTACGCAACTTCAAGAATTAAAAAAAAAAAATAAAACTACAACTAATACCTAAATTTGTCAATGCTTCTTTTCTTTTTTTTTAATGTTTTAAACTATTCTTTTATTGTAATATTTAAACCTTATAAATTGTATACATGGACAATGTCCGTTAATAAATAAATAAATAAATAATAAATAAATAAATTCTCAGTCATTACCAGTAAAACTAGAAATCAACTTACATCCCTTTACACCGGTCAACAATTTCTCTGACTCCCCCCGACCAATACAAGAATGAACAAATGTGGCCGACATCTTCCTCAGCCTTGCAATCCCACCACATTTCCATGAATCTGGGATAAGGTTATATATCCTTGGGCCTATATCGTATTGCTGCCTTTGAGCCAAAAAAGTATTAACTCCTCTCTGTAGAATCGGGTCCTTATTGGAGTGTCTAGTATTATGACTATGGCAAATCGATGCGTATTTTTCCCTATTGAGATGCGTGACCGCTATTGACCTCAATATATACTGTTGAAGGATATCCAGTCCTCGAAACTCTTTGAGGAGTGAATCACTTGGATATTGATGTTTTTTTTAAATATAACTCATCATTTTTTTGGGCTATAGCTGCTGAAGCCATAGTTGTTTTAGTGCAGCTTCCCCAGCCAATCAAACCACACGTCAGTATTGAATTTATCAACAAATAATACTTTTGTTTTAATAAAATTAAAAAACAATTTTGTTTTTAGCCACTATTTTTTTTATTTCTGTTCCACGGCCGGTTTCAAAGCAAACAAGCTTCTTCGACAAGGTTTACGTAACTAATGAATTATTTCATATTTAATTTTATCCATGTTTACTAAATACTATACGTGGAGCTAATAAATCAAGTCTTTTTTCGTAAAGGGGTGGTAATTTGAGACGCACATGTTCGAAACTCGACAAGAGTGAACTAAAACAATTATTTTTCATTCGGTTATCAATTATTTTTTTCTTATTATGAATTGCTTTTTTAATTTCTAAGATTTCCAAGTTGTCTAATTTTATTTTCAACGTGAAGTACTTTTAATCCAGTGTATTTGGTGATGGTTTGCGAATTTAGAAAAAAATATTATAAGAATCGCAATCATTACAATTAAATTGGTATATGCCAGATTTATTATGTTTACGGACTTTTTTTGTGATTTTTTAACAATGTTCCCATATTATTAGTTGTGTAGAATGCAGGTTTAATGTTTGATGGTAGGGAATTAGATAATTGTTTAGAAAAAATGTCATTTATAAAAAGAATCCGCCTCCATTGTTTTGGTGGGCAAAAAAAAAAAATACTATTGTTTTAGTTCTTTTATCCTTAATTATTTGTTTATTTATAAATTCAAAATTGCAATCGTCTAAATAAATCTGAACTTATTAAAGCAATTTAGACTGTACCCGAGTTAAGCCATAATAATTAGGAAAAAATTATATAGATAGTTAAATAAATTCAATTATGATGTAATGCATTAGAATGACAATCCAGAAAAACAAGGTATAAATAATACAATTTCAAAGAAGATTATGTAAAAAAAAAACCAGATATAAATTATGAAAATCAATTTATTATATAAATAAAACACGAGTGATACTTTAATCCACAAATTTGGAATATCCAGTGATCGGTTTCATCGCTTTCGCGACATCTTAGCGATGAAACCGGTCACTAGATATTTCAAATGTGTGGGTTAAAGTATCACTCGTGTTTTATTTATATAATAAATCACAATGAACTTCCATCAAGAATTTTCACTTACAAACTTAAATGTTTTTTATGAAAATCAAGATTCATACATTATCACATATAAAAAATAATAGTTAAATTGAAATCAATCATCATCATCTGCATCGTTCCCTTTCCGCACCTAATGGTGCATAGGACACTGCATTGGTACACAAATCGCAGCGTATCTTGATCATTTTAGTTACATAAAGGTGAGTTAATCAGTCTTACGCTTCAGGTACCAGTCCATGGACTATGAAATATTCTAGTGTAAAAACACCCTTTTAAATAAATATTTTATATTAACGATGTCGGGAATTGAACCCGAGACATCTTGCATGGCAGGCAACTACTACACTACGAGACTGACAAAATAAAATACAAAAAAAAAGTTATACCTCGAAATTGCGAGTGCCCAGCCGGATTACTCGATTTAATAAACTCTTCTATATAAATGTATCTACAACTAACTACAGTGCACACTTGCCTATATAAGGAGAATTTATGTGTTTGCAAACGAATACGCAAATGATATTTAATACAACACTTTTGAATTTCAAAAGGCAGTGTGTCAAATTATTATCTCCAAATTTAAATACTTAGATAATACTTTGTTGTTTTATATTGTATACCTTTTATTAATTTATACCTGTATTCTTAATTATTATTTTTCTGCGTTCTTCTAATTTAAAGATTCTTTTAATAAAACCGATGTGAAAAAATGAACTTCAGTTCTCTCTGCTGGAATATATGTATGCATGTTTTATTTGTAAGATTAGTTATATATATATATATTTTTCTTTTTCTTATTACTTCATTTTAAATTTTGTGCTACTTTTGTGTAAAATATATGTCTGTTCTTTATAAATAAATATATGTAAAACATGTAAAAGCCTACAAGGCGTTTAAATAAATAAATAAAACACTTAAAATTTAACTGTATACCGAAAGTCCTCTGGGCGTTTATAGATAAAAAATACATATTTAAATTCTTCACAAAGTTTACGAAGAACTTAACACGAATTGTTTATATTTCAACATGCGTTAAAATTTCCTATTTGTACAGCGCGGCGTTCTAGTGAATGCAATAACGATTAAGCGGAATCGAGGCTCTTTGAAAATGGCACGAAGAGATAGTAAATGTAGCAGAGGAACTATATTATAAAAATATGTATAAGTATTTTAGAGACAATGTACGTGAAATGTATGGAGGATGGTTGTTATAAGGAAAATAATGGAAGATATACGGAAATTGGTTGTTTCATAATATTTGGCTAATGCATTATTTGGTAATACGTTCCACGTGCTATATCCTTCGACATTTGTGCTTAGCAGAATTATTCTGAGACGTTCAAAGGCACCTACGCGAGTCATTTTCAGACGTTGAATTATTTGAACCTAGATATCTATACTATAATTTAACCTCGCAAGCGTCTAGGGTAAACACGAATAATTCAATGTATAATTTATTATCAATCTACTCAAGAGAACATGCGTTGCTATTCGATTTTTATGAATAGGTATTTGAACATTGTTTTCCTGTCACTCTATCGCAAATACCTCCTCGATACTGGGCGAAAAAGACATCTGCACGTTGGACTTACCATGCTTAAATATAATCGACTTTTCGCTCAAACTTTTCCTCAAAACTGAACCAATGAAATTTTCTGTGTCCGTACGATTTGCGTTTTTAAAAATAGTTTTTTACCGTATGTTTTAAAACAGCAGATAACACTGGGAGCTTTTAAGGGATTTTTAATGGTTCTAGTTCCTATAATGAACAATTTGTCAAAAAAACAAAACAATAGGAACACGTCAATAATTAATATCTTATGTGTGTAAAAAAATCATTTCGTGCCATACTCCAGGGAGAAAATACGAGAATACGTTTGTATGAAAAAAAGCGAGACTGCTTTGGCTTTTATTTTTATCCTGTCTCTATATATTTTAAAATTGAAATAATTCACAGTATTTTTTATTCAATTTTTTTTCAACCAAAAAAAAATACTTTAAAAAAAAATAATACTTGCGTTCTTACGATTTACAGGAAAAATTCAATTTTGGAGGCATTTTCAACTGGTTATAAATAACTCAGAATTAGAAAATTGGAATCAATTCGGGATAGAGTGGGATTCGAACCTCGGATCTTTCATCCGTGAGTCTTTAACACTAGCCACGGGACCACAACCTGAATATTATTAAGCTTATAATGTATGTGTTGATGCTATATCAAATAACTGCATTATCTAATTTCTCGAGTTTGTTATTTAAAATCAATAAAGTACAGAACAGCTAAAAACGATCAAGATACGCTGTGTTTGACGTACCAATGTACCCTATGCGCCATTAGACGTGGAAAGGGAATAATGATGATGATAAGTAGTTACTTCTATGATCTCCGACGTAGTCGTCGTAAACAAATCTTTGTCTTATCTTGAATGTTCAGATGCTTGACACAAAACAGGCTGTTTATAGGATTAAATTAATACATAACGTCAAATTATACAATTGAAGGATTTCAAGGCAAAATAGCATAATTGCATTCGAATAATTCAAGCGTTCATATCACTCTCTAGTGAACTGCAGACCCTGAATGCAAAAGTAATTATTTATTGCACTGTTGATAACATTTTAATCCCTGTTTGTTGTAGCAATAATTGTTTTTCATCGTTCAATTTTGATTTGTAGATTTTATTATTTTGTTCAAACATTGCCGTAAAAATAATATCAAATCTGGTTGATGGATTGCAAGGATTATGATTCACTTTGCTGATTTTTTTGATGGAATGTTTTGCTTTATTTTTTTAACCGATTACAATGACAAATTCAAACTTTCGAGTTGCACAGTAAATAGTTTAAACAAAAGTATTTTTTTCATTAAAATTATTTATTAACAATTCTTGATGGAATTCCATTGTAATGATGTAACAACCTATAAATTATTAATTTAAGAAATACCAGTCTGAAGATGCCCATTAAAGGGTGAAAGCGCTAATTAGTCAAAATAAATAAGAGGAAGTGTACCAAGTATTTTTTTTAAATTAATAACTTATATGTAAATATAAGTTATTACATCATTAAAAGTATTTTTGTTTGTAAATTATGTTTTCACAATCGACTCTATGTATAAATATATGTTTTTCGAGTCACTGCTATCAATATGTATCATTTTAGTTAATGTAATGGATAAAAAAGGAAACAAACTGAACGAATTTCAAAAATAGCAAGCCATGAAGAAGATTAATGCAAAAGATGTTACAAAAGGGACTGCAAACCTACCATATGTATGAAATGATACTGACAGGAAAGACAAAGTGCTCAAGAAACAAAATATCATAACAACATTTAGAACTGTGGGAAAAATAAATAACCACTTCTTAAACCTGAAAGAAAATAACCCCTTGGTAACTGATGAAGTTTTTGAACAGAGCTGCCAAGGATGTAATAAAGTGTACATTGGACCGACTGGACGAACAGCAAAGAAAATAATTGATGAACATAAAAGAACGTGTGAACTAAGACACCTTAAAAAGCTGCACTAGCGGAACACTTGAACGCGAAAAAATGTTCTGTGTATAGACACAGGACATCTTTTCGCCTTCGATCCAAAGATTTAGCATAAACCAAGAAATTACAGAGCACGAATAATAGCTGAGGTATTTGAAATACACAAACACCTCAATAACAAGAACAAAGACGACCGACGGGCTAGAATTAAGCTCAACATAGTTCCCGGCACTACACACGAGAATAATGATACGGAATGTACAAATTACTAGTACATTATCAAATATTTTTTAAACAAAAAACTCAGTTTACCCTGAAGATGTCTCCTCCAATGGTAGCCGTAACTTTGGAAGAAATCCAACTTACACGGAATCACCCAAAATATATGCAAATTAATCATTCTATATAAGTATATAGGTATGTACGTTTTTTTATGTACGTATTTTTGTATGCATATGAATATATATGTATACATATTTGTGTTGTATGTATTTATATGCATATTGATTAATTATTCCATGTCCGCTCCCTAGTTGGAACATATGGTGTCCACAAAGATCCTCTAAGCATCTCTATAGGCTGCCAGCTCCTGTGCATCCTGCCAAGTCAGGTTCGCGTCCCGTAGTTCTGACATGAACTGCCGACAAACAGTCAGCAGTGGACGTCCAGGACGTCGAGAACTTGATGCCTTGTAAAGTAGGCAAGCGTGGTTAAGGCTCTCAGGAGGCATCCGCAGCACATGGCCAAGCCAACCGTGTATGCATATACAGCGTTTAAAAAATCTGATCCATAAGGATTGTGTTTGCTTTTAAGTAACATTTATTATTTTATTTAATTACAAGCGTTCAAAATGGAATGTTCGGTAGACGAAATTGAGCATTTTGGCACTCCATTTTTTTCACGGTTAATCAAGGAAATAAAGCTTCCAAAGCTGCTCGTGATATTTGCACAATAGACCGTGAAGATGCTGTGAATTGTTGCCTTATTTGTTGTAAAATAATGCAGGAGAATATATAATTGATTAATTTGTTTTAATAATAAAAATACTTTATCGGTTTATTTCACTTTATTTTATAAAAGTGGAATAAAACCGTAAAGTATTTTTGTTATTATGATTAAAATAAAGTTCCACCAAGAAATATCAGTCGAAAAACTCAATAGATTAATTTGTTATATTTTTTTGGCTGTGTCCCCATTTTCTCTTCATTTGGAAAAAACGGACCTAATTATAGATTACGGAATAATTGCATGGGTTGGAGCCAGAAAAAGTGCTATGCATACCTTGGAAATAGCACAAAAGTATGTACTCAAGGCTCTGCTCGGGGTCCTTATCAGGACACCCAAAACGGAGGTGTGTGAACGAGTAGGTGTGCTGGACGTCTGGCAACTGTACGCTTGGGCACTTTTCGTTCACACTCATAAAAATGGTGTGAGTAAATATTATATAATCTATGCAACAAGATAAAAAAAGAGACAACTATTTGGGCCACCTAAAATGACAACATCGTTTGGTCAGAGGAGTCACGTGTACCTTGCTCCCAAAATTTACAACACCCAACCTCTTGATTTAAAATATTTTTTTCTTCTTCTACTTCTGGATTTGGGTCCCAAAAACTGCCTTGAAATGATCACCCCACCAAAACAGTGGTATTTTTGAACTCGGAATTATTATTGCATGTCTGCTACTTATGTTTTATGTTTATATCAATACAGTGCTATTTATTATATTTATTTATTTATTATGTACTAGACAATAATAAAAAAATAATGTTAATGAATGCCACGACACGGGTTATGCCCAGTGAGGTGTTCATATAAAAAATAAAATAAAATAAAGTTTCATGTGAAATAAATAAATAAATTTTCCAAAACTGGCCTGTATTCTTATAAAATTGTGAAGAAAGGCATTGGCGTTTATCAAAGCCAATTCAGATATCCGTTACTTGGCTTGTAATTTAATAAATACAGATATTTGATGTGGCTTTGGTAATTTTAACATCAACTACATGCCAGCAATATAGTGATTCATAACTCTTGTGTGACGTGTTAAGAAAATTGCCTGGTAAGATTTATCACTCAAATATTAAATGTAAATCGTTATTTTTCCTACAGCCCGCCCTGGTTAAAAACTCTTGCAGGTAACTGTGTATGTATTTTATTTGTTACAGTTTAAATATATTGTGCCAATCACTCTCAGTATCTTTTCAGTGTAAAAAATTGCTTAAAACGTGCAATTATTATGCCTATGTGAGAGCCTACCATATATTTTTTTAATTTTTTATTTATACAACTTTTTGTACATAATGTTCATTGAACATTGGCGGGCTTATTGCTTAATTGGAATTTCTTCCAACCAACCAATAAACTAACCGTTTTATTTTTATTATTCAAGTTAAAACATATTCAATAGAAAATAAAGATTTAAAAAAGCTTAAGATATTTAAAAATATAAATAAATGTTTTTGTGTATAAATTACCTTGAATCAATACCATTACTCAATGGGAAAAAGGAAAAAAAGAGGAAAGAGGAAAAGAGGAGAGATTAAGGAAGAGAAAGGAGATGTTTCTTCAGACGTGATTTGAACAGAGTTCTATTCTTATATCATTGTTTTAGAATGATATTCAGTTCAACCTAGTTTATTACCGTATATGGGTTACTACTCCTGCTTTAACTTTTTACTTGTATATAACAAAATAACTTGATAAGTCTCCCACCAGTCTGATGATGTTGTCATGATGAGACCCGTTTACTGGTGAACAATTCATAAGTAATCAAAATAAAATAATGTTTATCGCTTATTGTAATAAAAAAATCAGTCCCAATTTTAAATTCAAATTAGTAATTATTAATATTTCAAGCATTGACTCGTCAAACATTTAAAAATGCACTAAATACTATAACCTTATCAGCGTATAACAGTGTAGTATAAGGGTTGCCTGCTAAATGCATAGCATGCTCGTTTTATATTTTTGTGCAACAGCTATGGTGAATGTGTATAGTGGGTTTTGCATGTTGGTTTAGTTGATGTCCTGGCGAAGAGATGAGAAGGTCTCAAAACCAGTAGGCAAAGTAAAGTCGGTTAGTGCTTTCGTAAATAGGTTTAGTAAAATTAAGTCAAGAAAAAATTACTTTAAAAATAAAAAAATATACACATTTCACTAAAATTTAGTTTCTCCAAAAATGGCAGTTTTTGTTTTGATTTTAATTATAATCTCATGTAACCAAGCTATTTTGTTTTCACGCCACCTATTTTGACAAAAATAAAATTGCAATTTGGCAATATCATTTTTCAATGCAGCCCGTCCTGATTATTTGGTCATCAAACAATCTCCAAATTGTAGTAAGTGGACAAATTAATAAAAAAACGTTTTTCAATTTTTGGTACGACATTAGTAATGACATCAGGTACTTGAAACCGGTCGACGAATAACTGAAAAGTAAGGTGTTTTAACAAAATATACATGGTTTCAAATAATTGTGTTTTAATTACGTTGATAAAAAAATCTGTATAAATATAATAGACCCAATTCCGTAATGAGGAACTTTAGCCCTACGGAAAATTAGATAGAAAAAAAAATCTTGCGCTCGATAAAAATTAGACCATTAAATTGTTCAGTAAAATTTCTTAAAAATGTACGAAAAAATAATATTTTAATAAGAACGCACTACTTTGAATGACGTCACTGGTGCATATGAATCAGCCAATGATATGAGAGCTTTGAATGATATCCGGTTTGGCCACCATACACGAAACAATCAGAAAAACTGTCATAGAACAACCTCTGACGTCACACGCAGAGTTATTTCATGAATACAAAACTTTAAAAAATCATAGCGCTGATAATACGATATATAAAAATAAAAAAAATAAAAATTTGTTCTTCTTTAATATTCTTTTAATAAATAAAAATAATAAAAAAAGACACTAAACTTCCTCATTAAATAAACCACTCATAAGGTTCTAACAAATGTAGTAACAGTCATTAGGTTCTCTTCTCTATTTTATGTAGCACAATACGAGTATATAATGGTAATCGAAAGGTAGATCCTTACCTGGATTTGACAGAATATTTCCCCATAAGGCCAGCACTTGTAGAGTGCAGGTAATAGGGCGACAGGTGCCACCAGAACTCCTATGAACAGATCATTGAGCGCCAGTGACGTCAGCAGGTACCGCGGCTGTAAGAAAATGTGGTCCATATCAAAATGGCGTCCCAGGAATGCAGGAAGCGGAGGAGACTGCTTAATGGAAATATTCGCTATGTATTGAGGAATCTGGTGTTCCTATATACGAGTATATTAAAATGAGGGAAAGACGTTAGGGGCGTCGCGTCGTTATACGAATATCGAAACACACATGTTATTAATATCGCGCAATACCAATATATTTGTAATTTTCAATACACAAAAAACAGCGTATTTCATATTTACTGGTATTTCATTTATTTTTGTGTACAATAACTATATTTACTCGCTGGCAGGCTCTTTGCCGAACTGGGGACCGTTTTCACAAAGCGAGATATCAACAAAATGTTAAATATTCATAATTTCCATTCCGCACCTAATAGTGCAAAGGGCACTGAATTTATACACCAAACGCAGCGTATCTTGATCATTTTTGTTACGTGAAGGTAAGTTGATCAGTCTTACGCTTCGGGTATCATTCCAGGGACTATGAAATATTCTAGTTAAAAAAACCATGTTCTAATGTTCATCTTTTCTTGTTGATTTCAGATCTACACTTAAGTAATTTTTGACAAAAATTGATAATTACGCCCATTTTACGTATGACAACAGAAAAACATAATATGCTTATTACGAAACCCTAAAACGAGCCGGCTATGTTTGAACAGAGAAACCTGGAGGAATTTTTGGATGCCACATTCTTTATTAGAAGTTATCGTGATGTATCCGAATCGGGTTATAATCCTAGTGTCTCGGACTCACAGCTCAAACGTCCGTGGTTCAAGTCCCACTCTACCCCCATTTTCTAAAACTGGAAATGTAAAGCATTTTCGTAAACACTATATCATGACAATCAGACCAATTTTTTTTCTTTTTATAAAGTCGTACTTATAGCATTTTAGCTGGAGTACTCCTGGTACCCTCTCAGGAACTTGCGTATTTTTTTCACGTTTAGACTTCGGAAAGGTTAAAAAAATGGTCTTGATTAAAATAAAATGCAGTATAATGTTGTGTAATAGAGAAATATTACATACAATAAAAACGGATAAAAATATGTAATATAGATTTTGTAAATTTTCTGTATTTTCAAAATCAATATGGATATTAAAGAACAATGTTTTTATTCGTGATTTTTAAAATAAAATTGTTATCATCAATCAAGTCATCTTGACATCGACAATTGTGACGTCGAGATTTGTGAGAACGTTATATTTAAATTTAAACTATCACGAACTAAGTACGAAATTTAACAGAATCATGATGTGTCAATGCAATGAACCGTTTTTGCTGGAATTAAAAATCATAATATTATAAAAATTATAAATTGAAAAATATTTCTTATGGTACTAATATGAACAGGAAAAAATATTTTTTACTCGAAAGTATTTCATAGACACTTATTAATTTAAAATAAAAAAATAATTGATATTTCCCTATTTGCTGAGAGAGAGATCTTTTTTGTATTCATTTACTCGTAAATTATTTTTGCTACTTGTAAAATGTACCTCAATGGAAATCATTTTTTTTTTTAAACTTTTGATTTATGTGTATATTTTCATATATGATTATTTTTTTAAAATTGTATATCTACATTATTTTGTTAATAAGTTTTTTACATTTGAATCCGTTTTCTACAGAATTTTATTTTAGTACCCGATAGCAAATGGTTTGAAAAGCGGTTTATAGACTAATCAATATTATCCGCTGAAAATAGTTAATTAAAAATAAAGTGAAATATTTACTCACTTGACTACTGATGTACTTCGCGTAGCGCCTATTATTCAGCACACAGATGACCAGAAGATTAGCTCCAACTATCCCAACAGACATGAGAATGATGACCAGCGCCCGCATCAGGTCTCCGAAAGTCAGCATGCTGAGGAAGTCAGCGTGGGAAAAGCGAGGGTGGGAGCAGGAACTGTTCCACAGAGGAGGAGCCGTAAGCCACGTCGTCTTGGCATCGAACATGGTGGACTTTTCTTGTTCTTCCGGGCATTTGACGAATATAGGAACACTCGGTTCACATTTTTAATACCTTTTAACAGGTTTTACTTTGTCATTATTATTTTAGTCCTACGAATCACTTCCGTTTAATTATTGTTTTTTTTAACCAGTTCACAAATCCTGGGTTGAAATAGTTCGTCCTTTTCCTGCAAAACAAGCACAAAATGTAATCACCTAAATTATTTTAGTCATGACTTTATTTAATACACATGAGTTGAAATCTTACATTCATAAATAACATTAAAGTATTTCACATTAGAAAAGTTTTAAAAATAATGTACCTTTAATCAATATTCAAACAACCTTTCAATATAGCCCATTCCTTAATATTTTTTCCACAACATCAACCATTTACATTAACTAATCAACGCATGTAAGGGTTGCCTACTAAAAGCATGTGGTTTCAATTTGGCTTACTGGTTTGGTAAATTTCTGCAACAATTATAGTAAAGGTGTATAGTGGGTTTCGCATGTTAGTTTATCTGGTGTCCTGAGAAAGAGATTGGTACGTCTCGAAACCGGTAGACATTAAAAAGTTGGTGAGTGGTTATATTAAAATATTTTATAACATTTAGTAAAATGTTTGACCACAAATTTAATGCTTTCAATATTAATAATACAAAATATGTCCTAAGTATAGTTACAGTCAATACAAATGTGTAATATCTTTTTCACCATAGATAACGCAGTAGAACTCCATTTATTGAACTCCAGTCATCTGGATTGCCAAATATCAAGTTTTAAATTTTAATTTAATAGTGCAATTAACTTCGCTGGACATGTTCTAGTAAGTTTTTAATGTAATTCCCTTTTTTTTCAGGAATCCCGCCAAGCCTTGGTGTTAGCAGCTCACCACTATTGTTTCCCCGCAAAAATAAACAAAGATTTACGATTCAGTCAAATAATATCCAGGCAAAATTATAATCGCCTCCCCACAAGAGCTGAATGTAAAAAAATACAATTTAAAATGTTGTAGTAATTTAACATTAAAGTCTTTTATTAGAAAGGACGGCACAAAATATTTGTTGAGTTCATACCCAGGAACATGAGGCTTTTTTGACAATATACAGAATTTTCACACAATTTTGCACATTCTCTAGACGAGAGATTGGCAAATATTTATCACCGTTTTATGGAGACAGTCTAGCAGCAGTAAAATATTATACTGATACACTCACTTTTAAACCAATATTTCATATCGATCTTTCCAGGAAACCAAAAGCATGATAGACGTAAAGACCATTTACACGTGGACAATACAATATTGTTTTGTCCAAGGGCAATGATTACCATTACCACTGAGCATGCCCACCTTACCCCTACAGAACCTTGTGGCAATAGCGATTTCTCGACGTGAACATGTCGCTCCTGCGCATTTTTCTATCTACACAAATTATACCCGAATAAGGATGCATTTAATAGCTGCGAAACCTGATGGTTATTAAAATAAATCTTATAAGGTTTAAAAAAAGCTTTTTATTCATAAAATACTTACAGCCTTCTTGTAAGTTCTTAAACTAATAAAACATAAAATTATTTTACTGTTTTATCATGTCATAATGAGGATATTCAGTGTTTTTTTTAATTATTTAAAAAACACCATTTCAGTAATTCATTTTTTAAATGTATCGTGTTATTGCCGTTTTGATTTTTTGAAGTTTTGTAATTTTGAAATTACTTCACGTGTGACCTCACAAGGTCTCTTTGGTGAGTTCTGCTGATTGGCGAATTGGCTTCCCGTAAACCGAAAATCTTTTATTAAAACTTTTAGATACTTTGCCGAACAATTGAATGTTCTTATTTTAACCGTACGTAACAAAACATTTTTGATATCCAACGGCATTTTTATTTTACATACAAAACAACATTATGCACGAAATTAATAATCCTCATCATCACTTCCTTTCCGCATCTAATAATGCAAAGGGCACTTCATTGATACACCAATCGCAGCGTATCTTGATCATTTTTGTTAATGCAGAGAAATTGATCAATCTTGCGCTTCTGTAAGCAAACATGCCGACCATTACGCCACGAGGTCAAAATAATAATAAATGCCCTTTATTGTAATTTTTCCAATCCAAAAACATCCTCTATACATCAGAACAATTGCTTTCGTTGAACATCGCAAAGCAAGGTAAATTTATAATAGAAATTCTTAAAACGCCTAAGAGTAAAATCAAATCAACCCTTCACATTTATTTCTTACCCTTGTTTTCCGAATTATTTCACTTGGTATCTTAGATTATGATAACTTTATAAAGATTTATTCAGTTCACGCATGAAAATGTTTAACTGAACGATTATTGATTTTTCAGAGGGCGTTATAAATGACAGAATAATAGAGAAAATAAAGGGATGATATTTGATGTATCAAATGATTATTATTTTCCTTCCCGAAAAGACACCCGACGATATGAAAAAGTTATTCACGACATTAGGCTTCTCGAAAATAACGGGATTTAATAAGAATCGTACTATTAATCAAATTTGAATTAATGCCCGTTATAAAAAATAATAAATTGTATCACATATTTCTTTTTCCAAAGGACATGCGCATTTTTATTAATTAATTTAACATGCATAGAATTATAATATAACAGAAAGCGCGTAGAATTAAGTTTGTATATATCGTTCTGTGTCAAAAATCCCCCCTCTTCCCGACATCCTGCCTGTGCGCATGCGTGAAGTGGCCGCGTAATATTGCCAGACTAAGAACAATTTATTATCATAGAAGTAATTTAAAATTAGAAGTAATTTAGAATTAGAAGTAATTTAGAATTCAATTCAACAATTTGGTCACCTTATTACAATGTTCGTATTTTAAAGTTAGAAAGAGTACAACGTAAATTCCTTAGATTCATCAATTACAAACTTAATATACCCACTGAAAATATTGATAACGATAATTTATTATGTTCTCTAAATATATCAACTCTTTATAAAAGAAAAATTATAAATGATTTATTAAATTTATATAAAATAGCAAATAACGTATTGGACGTCCCGGAATCAACTAGTGTTATCAGCTTAAAAGTACTATTTCGAAATACTCGGCAGCTAACGTTATTTTTTTAATCTCCTGGCAGTCACAATTATTATTACAATTCACCAATACCTAGACTACACCGGCTAGGTAACGAGTATGGTGAAGTTGATATATTTCGTCTGTCTTTATATAAATATAGGTTAAGTATTCAAAAGGTTATAAATTAATTTGTATAAAATTTCTTAATATTGTTCTTTATTTACTATTTTGTTTTCTCATGTATCTCTATAATAATGTATAAACTTATATGTATGTATATGTATGTGTGTATGTTTTCATATGTAAATTTATTAAATATTTTTCTATGTACCCTATACCTATGTTGGTACATTTCTTGATTTTTACTTATTATTGTATCTTTTAGCTTTTTTTATGTTATCTTTAATTTAACTAAATTTACATACTTATGTTTCACTGCTGCACTTGAATGTAATTTCTAATATATGTTAAAGCCTGTAGGGCGTGTTAATTAATAAATAAATAATTAAATAAATAAATAACACAAATATAAGATAATTTTGTGTTATGTCATATTATGTTTTACGACAAAAAATATTTTACTCACTGGACAATTGAAAAAAACAAGTAATTTTCCTTTTTTTATTTCAACAGAGAGGGAAAACATTTTTGAGAAGGGCATATGGAAGTCTAGGCATTAACAGGGCTTATGACCTGTCATTGGCTGGTTTAAGTGGCCACTTTACACACTGTGTAACATTCACCATTCTGCTCATGTTTGAACATCCACATTTCCTCAACTCTTCCTATCTGTTAACTTTTGTGGAGTAAAAGAGCTGACACCTTTATCACGTAGGTGAGATTCATCCGGCTGAACCAAATCATTTGAAGATTTGGTTCAGAAACAGCTGGAAGAGTTGAGAAAATGTGGATGTTCAAACATGGGCAGAATGGTGAATGCCAATGACAGGTCATAAGCCCTGTAAATGCCTAGACTTACATATTCCCTTCTCAAAAATGTTTTCCCTCTCTGTTGAAATAAATTTAAATATGAACAACTCCCTAGGGAGGACATCCAGCCAGTCTGCAAGCATTTGGACATAATCAAACATTGTTGAAGTAATTTTCCGCTTACGTGTTGCTTCATTGACAACGAAAAAGCATTTGATAATCCGCATCGACCATCTCTTTGAAAAATTCTCGATGCGAATGGTATTCCTCCCAAGATAATTGCTGTTATAAAAGCGCTCCACAAAGATAGCAATTGTCGTGGGAGAATTGGTAGCTCTTTGACTGGTTGGTTCTGGGTCTCTTCTGGAGTGAGGCAAGGCTGCGTCCTTGCACCGTTCTTATTCATAATACTGATGAATTTTATCTTATGCAAATCAATACCACCTGATCGAGGTAAAGAAGTGAACTCCCCCCTAAAGTTGTGGGACTCGCGAGTATGCAGAGGATGCAGTTCTTTTTGAAAAGTCTGTTGGTGATTTTCAAAAAATTGTTGACACACTGAAAATTCGATTCGTCTGGGTCTTAATATTAATACAAAAAAGACTCAGATTATATGCAACAAATCCTGTCCTGACCCTGATCAACCTCTACATAATAATGGATAGAGGATTGAGAAAGTTGACAGCTTTAAATACTTGATAGTTTACATAACTGAGGATGAAAGCATGCACAAAGAGCTCGCAATCCGCCTAGGAATTGCGGGAGCAATTTTTAACATGATGCGTGTTGTCTGAAACTCAAGTCTGAACTCGGTCAAAACAAAATGCCGATTTTTCAACTCTTGTTTAATGTCAACAATCTTATATGGGTGCAAATCTTGGCACCTTGTCAAGGCTCAAAACACCAAACTTCTGAGTTTTGAGAGTAAGTGCTTGAGAAGAATATTAGGTATAAGGTGGTTTGATTTTATAACTAACATTGAAGTCCGAGATGAGACGCAGCAGCCTCCTATAAAGAGCGTCTTGAAAATGCGGTGATGGACCTGGCTTAAACAAGTGCTGCGCATGCCTCAGGAAAACTTAAACCCAAGTTGCCTCTTCTTTAAACCTGCGGGTTCACGCCGTCCTAGAAGGCCGTCAATGACGATCTTTAGACTTTATTCGGTGGAATTAAGGGGCGCTGGATTGACGTGGGAAGAGGCAAAAATGTTGGCTGGCGATAGGGTCTTCTGGAGATAACTAGTGATGTCTACATGCTCCACTTAAGAGCGGATGTGGAAATGAAGAAGAGAATTTTACTAGGCAAACGTAAAAAATTCATTTAAGTAATAATTTAGTAAATTAGTACCATTTAATATTACATAAGGGTTTATTTATAGAAAGCCGGGTAAAACATTCGACTTCTGACTGTTCGTCGGCAGCTTATGTCAGAACTACAGGACGTAAACCTGACTTGAAAAGACGCACAGGAGCTGGCAGCCGAAAAAGATGCATAGAGGCTCTTTGTGGACACCATATTATGCTTAAACGAGGAACCGGACATGGAATGAAGAGTTGAATTTCGGAACAGCCATCTACAGTCAATTGCTATATAAAATATTCGTCTTCAATGAATTTGAGAATCAACTGGAAAAAAAATCAACTGGAGATTAGTCGGATCCATGGTGTAGTAACAATTGCGTTTGCCGGGCATTAAATAAATAAATAATTGTAAAACAATAAATATTGATCCACGGTATTGTATTTTATCATGCCGTGTAAATTTTAGCCAAGATGTGAAATGGGCCAATCATGCGATATCACGCAGTGGGCTCGTGGTTTGCAGGTGCACAGTGGTCCAGTCTCCGTGAATGTACGGTAGTGCAATGTCTTGGGGGACGTTAACTTCATCTCCGCTATGAAGGTGTGAAGAAAAAAGAAATATTAGCTATAAGGAAACCGCAGAGCGTGGTAACATCTCTCAGTTCAACGCAGTTTGTCAGTCAGTTCCAGCACGTGGTCCGAGTGCAGTGAGTTAAACTCAGCTTCACAAAAAAGTGCCGTATCTTATTCACTGTGAAATAAAGACACATGGAATGCCAACCTCGTTTTTTCCATCTCCAACAGGGGTAGGAGCTCAAGCCCCATAAGCAAACAAACTCTTACATGTTCATATGCGATTTGCGCACATTTCAAAATTAATTTTATTTACTTCTCACAAAGCACCATTTAGGTTAGCAATTAATTTAAATTCCGTTTTATAAATTATCGAAATAGTAATAAATGTTATTAAATACTTGTATATAACCACTTACCGACTTTTCAATGTCTACCGGTTTCGAGACCTACCCGTCTCTTCATCGGGACACAAATTAAACCAACATGGAAACCACATGCAAAACAACATGTTGGTTTGCATGTTGGTTTAATTGGTGTCCTGACAAAGAGACGGGTACGTCTCGAAACCGGTATACATTTAAAAGTCGGTAAGTGGTTATATTCAAATATTTAATAACATTTATTAAAATGTTTGACCACAAAGATAATAATATATCAAAATAGTATTCTTTTACCAATTCAAATTCTAAAATATTGCTTTTTTATTAAGATCACAAATGTTATTGTTATTTTCCGTGTTTTCTATTTGTCATTTTATACATCTAAGCTTGAAATGATTTTTTTAAAACCTTAAGATAAATAAGGAAATATGAAAAAAAATGCTGATAATTAATTGATAATACAAGAAAATCTATGATATGCTTAAATTAAATTCACCTTTTAATTAAATTTTCCAACTTAATATTTTCGGAAATCGAGACCAAGATGCTTACTGCTACACGTGGCAGATAAATGTTGGCGTAAGTATAGCCTGTGAGCTCGCCAATACATGACAGATGACAGTAAACATAACCATAGAAAAACATAGCAGTTGAGCTCTCAGAAGTAAAGCAACGTGAACGCAGTAATGCTTGAACTACATGTCAATAATATTCTAATAATAAATAATATTATTTGCCCATACGGTACTTTAAAGCACACCTTGGTTTAATTACCAATAGTACTCGTATTTTATCGGTTAGGTAGGTGTATTTAAAAAAAAATGTTGCGTACCTGAAAAAAGCACAAATAAATTTGTTTTTGTAAATAATGTCAGTAGCGACACTCAGAGAGTGGCTTTGTGACGTTCTGACATTTTTTATAAGAAATTCATGGCGTAGCCGAAATATTGTAATTAAAACGAGGATGTTTTTGTTGATTGACGTTAGCAGGCGCTACCCAGGGGCGACTTTGTGACGTGAGAAATTATTCAAAAATAGAGATTCATGGCGTAGCCGAAATATTGTAATTAAAACGAGGATGTTTTTGTTGATTGACGTTAGCAGGCGCTACCCAGGGGCGACTTCATGACGTGATGAAATTATTAATTTAGATATTTTTTTTCATTTTACATAGCGTAGCCGAGATAAGGAATTGCGTGGTGTTTCGAAATTTAACCGTGTAGGTAGCCGCCTAGTTACAATATTATTTTTGTATTTGCATAATTCCTGTTTTATAATGTTTATGTATTTATCGCTATAAAAATTAAACTAAAGATAGTTTATACTTTTAATCGCTATCCGTTTTTTAAATTATGTTTGTAACACTCAATAATATTTATTTTTCAAGTATTCAATGTTATTTTTGCATTTTAATTAATATTGTTAATATAAAGCGTATTTTTATTTATTCGAATTAACTAGACTGTTTTTATTACAAAAAATAAAAATGCATATTTCTCTATGTATTTTTCTGTTATAAACAATCTATTAAAATAATACACAACAAATTTCCATTGTCTGTTGATTTGATTTGCAATCTTCTTTTTTTTTCGATGGTTAAAACTCTAGGAAATTCAAAGACAATAAAAATTTTACTGTCATATATTGGCGAGCTCACACGCTATACATAGCCCTAAATTTTAGTTTATAAGAGCGCAGTTAGTTCTAAACCAAACATTGCAATTATTTTGTTCAATTATCAACATGGTTGTACTGTTGGGATTTTGCAAATCGTCTACACGTTATTAAATATGCATGAGTGCTCGTGAAGCGAATAGCTTCGCTTTATTTTAGTTCAAGCGGAAAGCGGCGAACAGAGGACTGAGAAGGTGGTGGAATATCATTGCAGAAAGAGGAGTTTAATACTTGTATGCGGTGTGACTTCTCTGTTCTGCAGGGGAACCTACCCGATTCAATATTCCACAGCCTTATTTGCCCTCGCTAACCGCTTTCTAAGATAATCGTTCAAAGGCTCCCAATCTAATATTATAAATAATATTACATTTGAAAATCCCCCACCGTTCCTTACAATATTTCCGTAATGTAGCTCTCCTCCTTTTTTATTACCCCGGTCAGTACTTAGATTTTTCATTTCTGTATATTTATATGTTAAGTTTATAATAACACCTGTAGAAGTGCATTAAATTGCCTCGCATTTATCGAGAATAGGTGTCTTTACTTCGGCAATGTGTCTTTGTGAAAATGACGATGAGACATTAGATCATCTGTTTTTTGACTGTCCCCTCTACGAAAGAAGCGAATTCCTTTAAAATATTTGTAAAGGATATAATACGTTCACTCTTAACGTAAAAGTTTTACTCGCACAGAATGATTTGGATACTTATTTACTTCAGACTAAATTCTTAAGGACAAATAATAAAAATATTTGAATTTGTTAAATATTATTTGCCAAATTTAAATAATGAGTCTAATTGAATGTCCCTCTTTACTTTTGGCCCAAAATTTCATGTTATGTTTACGTTTAATTTAGACGGTAATAATATTTTATTGTCACATAACTTTTTCATACTGATTTTAATTACCTCACATTATATTATATTTTTTCGTGGGTAAGGGTTTTTTTTTGTCGTTCACTGAAGCGTATATTCTTTAAATTTCTTATTCTTGTTTCTAAGAGCCAAAATCACTCGCAAACGAGTGGAGGCGAATTGAAAAAAAAAATCAAATGCATTAAAAAAAACTCGAGTATTCAAAAAACAAAGTATTTTATTAGTTGTATATTTAATCATGTCATTCCACAAATTTCATGCCAATTCAATCAATAATATAGTTTTCAATTTAATTTTCACATTTTATTCTTCTTTTCATTGGCCCATACAATACAATTTTAAATCAAAACACACTTGTGACTAGACTAAAAAAAAATCTAATATCTGATTAGAAATATACGTACATATGTCTCAAATAAAACAATAAAAATATCAATACAATACTAGAATAGGATCATAAGAGCAAAAAAATATAGACATAAGTTTCAAAATATATTTGAAAGAAAAGATGATGATGTTTATTTCCCAATAATTAATTCCTATCTATGATTTTTTAAATCTTTTAAAAATTTATTTACAATTTTAAAAAACCCGTTAGGGTTACATTAGAAATTTAATATTGTCTAGTCATTTTATGTCTCGTCTAGTCTAGTTAGTTCAGTCATCATGTGCTTTTTCAGATTGATTTTAAATTTGTCTCCAGTAAAAGTTTTCAAGTAGTAAGGTAAGTCGTTGTAGTGTTTAAGTCCATTATGGAGTATTTTTGATTGTCCTGTGTTTGTCTTTGCTTTTTCAATATGATAGTGTTGTTATTGTCTGGTGTTATATTTGTGTATGTCAGCATTTTTGACTAATATTATGTCATCGTCTTGTATGTTTCCCAGTGTTATTTTGTGCACAATTTTTAAGGTCTCAATTTTAGTCAAGTAGTTTATGTCAAACTGGTGTGTTTTTTTGTACAGTTCAGTCGTAGAGGTCAGGTAAGGTAGGTTGTATGTTAGTTTAAGAATTTTATTTGGTTGTCTTTGTATTCTTGTTATTTAATAAATAAACTTCATCGAGTTTCTGAAAAATCTTCTAGATTGTTTCTATTTTTCAATAAAAAATGCACAATTGATCTGTAATTTGCTTTTATTTTTACTGTTCAGTAATTTTTTTAAATAATTATTACTTCCCTTGTGTTAAAAAAGGGATATACAAATAAGAAGACAAAAATTATACAAAAAAAATAATAATGGAATTTAGTTAAGCTGCATGAAATGGAACAGAACATAATGGAATTCAGCGCAACGGAATGGAATGGAATTATGTAGAATAACATGAATTAAAATGGGGTGGAATTCAGTGAAGCGGAATGGATTGGAATAAAAAGGAACGGAATGTAGCAATGCGAAATAAAACTAATTATTTAAATTATTACAGATTAAAATTTTAACAACATTATTCCAGCAATATATTGTACATGATGCCTAGAGCCAGTCACATCCAAAAATTGACCAAAAGTATTTTTGCATTTTCGTCAAAATGGATTGACGATTAACGGACTTGGGATTAACGAAATATTACCGGTAAAAAATGAATTAAAATATTTTAGGCCTATAAAATATGCATGTCTCTATGCTAGCCTCGTTTTACACTGTGGTATTTCTGGCACACGATCCCTTTTTAGACAAGATCTATTTAAATTTCTTGAAAATAAACTTGAATTGAATACTTGTCTTATTCCCAAAAGTTTAGCTTTTTGGAATAATTGGAAAGAGGGGAAAGTGCGATTTTTGTGAAGCATTGTTTTTTTTATAAATAATTGAACAGTTTCTAATGGTTGTATATGGTTTTTAAAAGCTCCCCTCCATCGAATTATTCCATAGGAAAGCGATGACTAAAAAATCCGGAAGATTTTTTGTTAATTTTTTAATGAAGCAAAATAAATATTTTTAAAAAACTTATACGGTTTTAGGAGCCTTGCTGAGAGCGTGGTAATAATATCGGAATCTGTAGAACAAAGACGTGCTCTGATTTCATTTAGAATTTACCTCGGCGAGATAGGCATAACTCAAATTGTTCATCATTCGTCTTATGAAAATAATTGCGAAGACAAATTATGCGATCCTCTAAATAGAAGCTTTATTGCACTTGAGCGTAATCCTGTATTATTGCGAACCGTAATTAAGTTTTAAACGTTGCATTTTGAATTGAAAGTTTTTAATAATAATTTGAGTGAAAATATTAAAGTCAGTTGTTTTTAATTTCTATTATTCGCCACATATTTATTTTAATATTAGTATTTCCTTAAAATTATGCAATGTTGCTTTGAATGTGTAATAAGGGTTTTTTACAATATTTAAAGACAGTAAAAATATAAAAAGCAGTATCAATGCAGATAAAAAAAAACAATATTATGGAAAAAGATAGTTAACGTATTAAAAATATACTAAAAACAAATTTAAAAGCATATTGAAAAACACAGTCATCAAAAAACAGTAAAAAACATTGTTTAATACATTGTAAAGAACATAGTAAAACATAAAGCAATGAACATATTAAAAACATAATAAAAAAAAATATAAAAAAATACTTAGTAAATAAAAACAAAGTTTAAAGTAATAATGAACTCCAAGATTCAATAAATAAAAAAAAAATAAAAAAAATAATGAACATTTAAAAAGTAATCATGGTTACTGTATTAAATTATTTGAAAAATTAGATAATGTTTCAAACGATTCTAATAATACCTTTAACATTAAATATCTAAAACTTTAGATTACATTCCTTATTTTCTGTTTAAAAAACGAGATTATACAAAATTACTCGCATTTGGCGTCACGTTATTTGGACATCACACGTCATGCCTACCGAGCGCGCTTCTAACAAACATTACATCCAGTATGAAACGGTAATGTAATACCTGCCGTTTGTCCCATAGGACGTGCAACGTTTTGTTTTGAGAATTATCTCAATTTAAATTATTAAAATATGCGTGTTTGAAACCCATGTTAAAAATTCATCCGACGACACACTGATAAAATAATAATACCCCTACCATAGTAAATTTTGCTTATTTAAAAAAACGTGAAACGTGGTATCCGCGGTGTAGTGGCTAAGACGCTTGACTCACGAAGGAAGGCTCCGGGCTTGACTCTTTGTGAGAAAAAAAAATCTCAAGCCTGGGTGTTACGTGCTATAAATTATCATGGTAGTTGGGTATGATGTGATTTAAAAAAATAGACTCTCTCAATTTAAAATAAAACCTATTTAAATAACCACATTTAACGCAAAACATCTAGACTAAATGGAAGTAAATACACAAAGTAAAAAAATATTTTTTGGAAATTTCCGATAAATCTTACTTTTACGTGATTAACTAGCAGGCATTACCCAGTGGTGCATAGGGCACTATATTGGTAGTTGCAGCATATATTAATCATTTGAAGATAAGATGTTGCAAGTATAAAATTAGGGAGTGGCTTGATCAAGAGCCTTCATGTTAATGTATGTACATAATGTGATCTCATATAATATGTAAACTTGTTGCTTTAGAGAGGAAAAATATTTTCGGGAAAGGAATATGAAAGTCTAGGCATTAACAAGGCTTATGATCTGTCATTGGCTGATTTAAGTGGCCACTTTACACGCTGTGTAAGATTATCGTGTAGGTGAGATTCATCCGGGCTAAGTGGCAGGTCATACGCCCTGTAAATTCTTAGACTTCCATATACTCTTTTCAAAAATGTTTTCCCTCTGGTATAAGAAAAAGGACAAAAATTGGGAAATTGTTTGCAGGCGTTGCCTAGTAGGTGAATTAGTTCAGCCGAATGAATCTCACACACATGATAAAGGTTTCAGCTCTATTACTTTACAAAAGTCAACAGGTGGAAAAGTTGAGGAAATGTGGATATTTAAACATGGGCAAAATGATGAATGTTACACAGTGTGTAAATTGGCCACTTACAACAGTCAATAACAGTTCATCAGCCCTGTAAATGCGTAGACTTCCATATTCCCTTCTCTCTCAAGAATGTTTTCTCTCTCTGTTGCAACAAATTTATATCTGAATAAATCCCTCGAAGGAAATCCAGCGTGTCTGCAAACATAAGGACATACTCAAAACATTATTGATTAAACTCAATTAATTTGAAAAATATAAATAAAATAAATGTAACCTGTCATATTTTTTTTTTTAAATGTGTCCCACCGAAAAGTCTTTAGACTAAGTGGGTAACAAATTATTATACGTATTTTTTAATTATTAATTAAACTAAATAAAATTGAAAAATATAAATAAAATAAATGTAACCTGTCAGAAATTTTTTAAAAAATGTGTCCTACCGAAAAGTCTTTAGACTTAGTGGGTAACAAATTATTATACGTATTTTTTAATTATTAAATAAACGCTGCTCTGCAGCACTGAAACTAAAAATTAAAAATTTTTTCTCAGGTGTTGTCTAGTTAATAAGTTCGGCCGAATGAATCTGACTCACATGTATTATGTGTAAATGTAATATTTATTTAAAAAAAATAAATGATGTAAAATATTTGTAATTCAGTAAATAATAAATCAAATAAAAATCGATCAGCTTTATGAAACATTTAATAAGTACGGAATGAGAATATTATACTTAATTCAATTTCAATCCGCTTCCACAGTCTTCTTTGAGCAAACTTTTTCCTAGTGAAGGATAGTAATGTCGTAATCCCATCTGATTGCGGAATTTTGCCATTAAAACAGTTTTTTTGCCATTTCAAATATTACTTATAGGAATAAGATTTAGAAAGAACGTTTCTTTAATTGCATAAGCTTTATTGAAAAAGCTTTATAATTGAGTTAAAGTAATGTTAAAAAAAATACCTCTTTTATATATTTTATAGGAACAAGGTCGGCCGTAGGCGAAGCGTAAGACTCGATCATCTTACTTTATTAAAAAAAAAAAATCAAGATACGCTGCGACTGGTGTGTGTATCAATGCAGTGCCCTATGCATTATTAGGTGCGGAAAGGGAATGAAAGGAACATACAGCCAACAATCATTATATAACGTAATAAAAATAAGCTTGAAAGATAGACCAGCGAAGTATCTAAATAATAATACATTTTATTGATTGAATCGGCATTAACTTTGTGGAATTAAATGATAAAATATATCGGTTATAAAACACTTTTCATCATCATCACCATCATCAGCCGTCTCTTGTCCAATGTTGAACATAGGCCTTCCCCTTTTGTCTCCATATTTCCCTATCCTGAGCCAACCGCATCCAACCACTTCCTGCAACTTGTCTTATGTCATCAGACCACCTTGTCTGAGGCCTGCCGACACTTCTTCTACCCGTTCTGGGTCGACATTCCAGGACTTTTTTGGTCCATCTAGAGTCTGTAATTCTGGCTATATGACCAGCCTAGCTCCATTTCTGGTTGGCAACCCTATGGACCACATCGGTGATCTTTGTTATCGCTCTAATCCATGTATTGGTTTTTCTGTCTCTCAACGAAATACCCAGCATTCTCCTTTCCACTTTTACCTATTGTTTACCTATTGCAAATCGAAACATAAAATAAAATATAATAAAAAATAAAATAAAGTACAATATACTATAAATGTATTATACATTTTATGTTTTTTTATAAATTATTATTACTATTACATTTTTGGGTTTATATTTTTACTATCAAAATTAATTACTCAAATTATAAAATTATTACACAAATAAATTAAAATTTTAGATGCATGATCTTAACTTTGCTACACCATTTATTATTAAATAGCTTATATGTGTTGAATTTTTTTATATGTATAATTTTTTACTAAGTATCTGGGTTTCAAATTATGTGGGTATGCATGGTTAAAATATTGTCTCAACTTCAAAATCCGTTGTTCGCACAGTCACTGTTTACTTCCCACCTTAGTATCCTTTGATCATCCGCCACAATAAAAACTCGTGTTGTGAATCGCGCGTTCATTTTGTTGAACGTGTGCCGCATCATAGACTTTGTTTCCACCAACTACCATTGTTCAGCTCCAGATCGGGGGCCTGTCCTAATGTTGGTGCCGCTTGCAATTGACCAGTCAAACCACCGCAATTCCATCAAGAACAAACCAGGTTAGTGGCATCCATTCCTAATCCATTTCGTTCGTTGTGACCGATTGACACTGCATACCGCATATCGAGGATATTCACCTATTTAATTTAAATTGAAATACAATCAACTCCGCTAAGTAATATTGTAGAAGCCTTAGAGCTTCGCCCTCCGCAAATTCCCGCCCCGCATTCACGTAGGAATTAGTTTTCCCACCGTACTTTGTATGTTTATGTGTATATATTTATAAATGTGTTGATTTTAGTATAGAAGAGTCCCGACTTAAAATGGAATTTTCTAAAAATCTGGACATAAAATAAATATAATTGTCGTATAATAAAATTGTGTATAGTTAGTATAAACCTCAAATAAAGTTTGTTTCTTGGCTTAATGGTGTGGGTTCATATGTTTTTCTTCGTAGAAACAGAATGATATAAATATATTCCCTTTGATTACTGTATTCTTGAGCCTATGAAAATTTGATCAAAAGATATTAGTTTATGCCTGGAAAATTGTGATTTTAAAAATGATGCTTGTAAATATAACCAAATATAAAAAAACATAAATTTCATTATATACAAATAATTTTAAAATTTGTTATTTATTTAGTACAGATTTCCTTATAATTCTTTGCCCTGACAAAAAAAATATAAACGAGAACTATGTACGAATGTTTCCGACTAATTGGCCCCTTTAAACCCCTGATAAAAAAATTGAGTTGAGAAAAACCGTCTGGTAGTGAAGTAACTGGTGCGTTCGCCTACCACCCTTGACGTCCTGGGTGAAATATCGCTTTCAAAACGGCAGTTTACATAATATGAACAATACAATACATATGACATATTGTCTTGAAATTTGGTAAGATATCCAAAACAAAATACTTTAATTGGAATTTATTTCAACAGAGAGGGAACTATTCCATCTGTTGACTCCTTTTTTTTTTTTTTTTTTTTTCATTTTTTTTTTTTTTTTTTTGCTCCACAACAGGCCAGGAGGCCCAATTACAGTGGTGAATTACATTACGGAACAACCAGGCTTGAGAAAAATCACATTTTTAATTTTTGTGATCTCACCGGGAATCGAACCCGGAACCCTCCGTGCGTGAGTCAATCGTCTTGACCACTACACCACGGAGGCCGCCTCTTGTGAAGTAATGAGGAAGTTCAAACATGGGCAGAATGGTGAATGTTACACAGTGTGTAAAGTGGCCACTTAAACCAGCCAATGACAGGTCATAAGCCCTGTAAATGCCTAGACTTCCATATTCCTTTCTCAAAAATGTTTTCCCTCCCTGTTGAAATAAATTTAAATATGAACAACTCCCTAGGGAGGAAATTCAGCCAGTCTGCAAGCATTTGGACATAATCAAACATTGTTACTTTAATTGGATTCAATTCTATTTTAATTTTTTTATATATTCAAGAGTGTATTCGTCTTGTTAGGACATTATAACACTAACTTAAATATTCACAAAGTTTCCTTATGTACTAACAACAATAGCTGTTTAATGATAAAAGTGCCATTAGTGTATATCAATAATTCTTAAATATTTTGGATACTTAAACAAATTTTAATATGGAATTCCACCAATTATCTGCATACAAAATAAATCATACTGTCTTGTCCCAGATCCATGAACAGAAACGTTCGCGCAGGAGAAAACGCTGGGACAATAGGAAAATTCAGCCACAGTTCACACGTGCGCCTTGCGAAAATGAATACACGACGGTGTTTGTTACAAGCAAATTTGCTAAAAAAATTGTTCATTTTATACCAAGATGTATTGAAATTGTAAAAGGATGAACTAAATGATGGAATGGATTTCTTTTCTGCCTCCATTTTTACTAGAATTTTTTTTGTGAGCAACACGTTTACGTCAAACAAATCGCTATTGTTACCAGGTGAAAAATGTGGCCGCTGCGCTGGTGGTCACGCACAGTAGTTGGGGTAATCATTGTTCCGCGGAGATAGCCTGCCCATCTATCTTGGTGACGATGTCTCGGGACAGTATTTTGTCCTACAAATCACTGTTTGCACATGGTCAATGTTTGGGTCCTGGGACGAAAAGTATTGTATTGTCTACGTGTGAATGGCTTTAAAAAGCTATTTAATTGTCCCTGGATGACTGGCATTAAAAACGAAAGACTTATATCCATAAACGTTGTAGACGATTTTGATATGTCGAATTTGATTTTCAATGTAGTGCCTTTTGCACCACTTTTTACCGAAAGGAGATGATAATAATAATGATGGTATTTACAATTGATCATCATCAGTGGCGCTTCAGCCCGTTGTGGGCCCTGGCCTCCTCCAGAATTTGTCTCTATTCGTCCCTGTACCATGCGGCTCTTCTCAGTTGTCAGGCCAAGTGCTCTAATGTCACTTTTCACATTATTCAGCCATCTTAATTTTGGTCTGCCTCTGCTTCGTCTGCCTTCCGGAGTGGTATAAAGAATCTTTTTTGGGGTGCGGTTATCATTAATTTTGTGCACATGGCCCAACCATTGTAATCTTCTTATTTTTATGAATCGTGCAATATTGGGTTTGCCATACAGTGCCTCTAATTCATGATTAAACCGTCTCCTCCACACTCCGTTTTGGTTGACAGCACCAAATATCTTCCATAATATTTTTCTTTCGAATACTAATAACATATTTTCATCTGTTTTGGTCATAACCCAGCATTTTGCACCATATGTAATGACCGGTCTGAGGAGAGATTTGTAATAATGGTCTTAGTATTTCTAGTGAGCCAATTTGGATCCAAGATGTTTAAACAAGCCATAATAACATCTGTTTGCTGCCGATAGTCGTGCTCTAATCTCGATACTATAATTGTTATCATTAGTCATTTCAGTGCCTAAATATTTCAAGGAATTGACATTGTCTGTGTGGTGTGACCCAACGTCAATTGCCTGTTGTACATAGTTTATTTGTGACTTTCTTGCAAACATTAATTTAGTCTTAGATGTATTTATTTTAAGACTCATGTCGTTTGCAGCCATTTCAAGCTTTAAAAAATCATCTTATAATCCCGGGACAATTCTGGAGATTAAGTCTAGGTCATCTGCATAAGCTAATATCTGGGTGGTACTCCTGCATCTCTTATGGATTTTTTAAGAGCAATATTATACAACAGGCATGCCAGTGCAATCACCTTGCCCTAGACTGTTGTTCGTCTGGAATTGATCTGACTTGCTATGTTGAACCTTCATCAAGCATTGTGTTTTAGACATTGTCATCTTAGTGAGTCTTATTAGCTTTTAAGAACCCTGAATTCCATCATTTTTCGTACAATTTCGACCTCTTGAAACTTTCATATGCCGCTTTGAAGTCAATAAACATGTGGTGGGTTTCAACGTTATATTCCAGCATTTTTTCCAATATGATCCTCAATGCAAATACTTAGTCAGTTGTTGATCTATATGGTCTGAATCCACTCTGGTATTGTCCTACTATATTTTCGACATGTGGGAGAAGTCTTTAAAATAAGAATGCAGCAAAGACTTTGTAAGGTGTGTCTAGCAGTGTTATTCCTCTGTAATTTTCACAGTTTATGGCATTTTATATGTGAGGTTATTGTTGTACATTATTTATTCATTATTTTATCATTATTCCTTTCCA